>NC_056751.1:534527488-534539988 GCF_019279795.1 Protopterus annectens | reverse complement strand
GGTGTCATTCAAACGGGATCCAGTGTCTGTCCGCCTGGGATGGCATGCTCGACAAGTCACGCTGCTTCACTAGAGACGACTTGCACCTGTCACCCTTAGGCTTTGGAATACTAGCCAAGGCTCTTGCCACCACCATAGTGCCTTTTTTAGGCAAGGCTCAAAAGTCAAACCTACCACCGTAAATAGCATAAGTAACAAAAAACTGAGGGTAGTGCTACTCAGTGCCAGAAGTCTGAACCTCAAAATGCACTCACTCAAGGCACTCCTCAGTATGAAGAAAATCGATGTATGTGCAGTAACAGAAACCTTGTTTAAGACTCCAGAGAGCACCCCAGCACTACCAGGCTACAACTCATACCATACATTTTGGCCACAGAACCCAAACCAAAATACAAAAGGCGGGGGCGTATCCATATTCATCAAGGATACCCACACCTCCAAGTTAGTGGCACAGCACGATCCTTCAGAGATCATCCACGTGCAACTAATAATGGGCAAAACTGCAATTCAAATTGTAGCTTTTTACAGATCACCCACCATGTCCCAGAACCCCATTTCCGCATTTCTGGAAACACTGGGAAACATAAAGGTCCTGCTAAACACCCTAATATTGGGTGATTTCAATTATCCAAACATTAACTGGGAGAACTACTCAAGTACTAACTCCATTGCCCAACATTTCCTAGAATTTATAAACTCAAACACCCTGGTTCAACTGGTCAACACTCCCACCAGAGGTGACAACATATTGGACCTGATCATCACCAACATGGGTGACTGGTGTTTCACACCAGAGGTCAACCCCTCGCTGGTTAGATCTGACCATAAACAAATCACTTTGGATATCCACATTCCGCCCCTACCGCCGGACAAGAAAACCACTGTGAAAAACTTTTCAAAATCAAACTTCACATTACTTAAGACCGAGGTGGAAAGTTTCAAAGCCCCCATGCTAAAGGATTATGCTGTCCAAGCTGCAAAATTCTTTACTAATGCATTCTACTGGCACCTACAAGAATGCATGGATCATGCCATCCCAAGCAAAACCAAGACTCACTCCTGCAAGAAAAGGAAACCAGTCTGGTGGACTCCTGCCATAAACAAGCTATACAATAGAAGGAGAAAACTAGTACAGAAAAGAGTAAAATCCCAAGAAGGGAAGACATCCCTGATCAGTATTAGCAAGAAACTATGATCCCTCATAAAATCATCGAAGGCGAGCTTTGAAAGAAAAATTGCCAAGGACTCCAAAGATAACCACAAGGCATTCTTTAGCTATGTCAAGAAAATAAAAGTGGCAATGCTCAGATCTGCTCGGAGTTAGTGCAGAATGGCACAAAATACACTGAACCGACTGATATTGCCAACATCCTGGCAGATAGGTTCAGTGCAAACTTCACCCCCAAGAGGGCCCATAACCTTACCAGAAGAATGTAGAGTCCCTGAAATCACAGACACTCAGGTTAAAAAGGCCCTCTCCAAAGCCAAAAACACAGCATCAATGGGACTGGAAAGGTGTCCCAGGCCGTGTCCTACATGAGCTCAAAGACGAACTAACCCCTCACCTAAACACACTGTTCAAACTCAGCCTCTCCACAGGCTACGTACCCATCGAATGGCACACAGCAACAGTTATTCCACTCCACAAAGGTGGAGCCACAACAGATCCTGGGAGCTATCGCCCTATAAGCCTGACTAGCTTGGTCTGCAAGGCTATGGAGCACATCATCATGGAACTCATTTTCAGAGACATTGGGAACCTCTAAACACTGGACCCTACCCAGTTTGGCTTTGTTAAGGACAGATCATGCCTCCTAAACCTGGTGGACTTCTTTGAGACAGTTACCAAGGCTATAGATGAGGGAAAGGTGGTACACACAGCCTATCTAGACCTCGCAAAGGCCTTCGACACCATTCCCCATTCTGGTATTATAGACAAGCTCACCAGCCTGAACATAAACCCCTATGTCACAAGTTGGGTTGCCAACTTGCTCACGGACAGAACCCACATGGTGAGATTTGCGGGAGCTAGGTCTGACTCTAAATCTGTTACAAGTGGAGTTCCCCAGGGCTCAGTCCTAGGACCCCTCCTATTCGGCATATACTTCTCAGAGGTACAGGCTAGCACAGGAGGACTATGGCTGACCAGGTTTGCAGACGATTGCAAACTAGGGGCTATAACTGACTCTCCAGCTGACACAGACATCCTCCAAAAGGGTCTCACTGAGACGGATACCTGGTGTCAAAATCATGGCCTCAAGCTAAATGCCAAAAAGTGCATAGTCATTCCCTTTGGAAAAAACAAAGTACCCACAAACTACCACATAGCTGGTAGTCCCCTAAATACGAAAGACGTAATAAGGGATCTGGGGACCCAAATAGATAGTAATCTCACCTTTGATAATCACATTGCCAAAATGGTTAGAAAATCCTTCTACGTGGCCCACCTAATCACAAAAGGGTTTGCATCCAGATCAAAAGAGGTCATTGTGCCCCTCTACTCATTACTCATCAGACCCATCATAGAGTACAATGCCCCATTTGGGAAGTACCTTACAAGACACCTGCAACAGCTGGAAAGACCACAGAAGTACCTTACCAAGGGGATCTCTGGCCTCAAACAAATGCCCTTTGCAGCTCGACTGAAGAAGTTACAGCTGTACTCGGTTGCATACCGCCTACTCAGAGGTGATCTCTGCTTGACATACAAGGCCATGTCCAAACCAGAATTGATGGACATGCTCCACCTAAAGAAAGCCTTATCCCCACGAGCCACATGCTCTAGGGATCTAAACCTCACCACAATAAATAGGACGTGCTTGGACGGATAGATTCCTGTCTCAAAGACTTCCCATGCTTTGGAACAAGATCCCAATCTACATTTAGGCAATGCTCCTCGCTAACACTCTTCAAAAGAAATTTTGACGAGTGGATGGAAAACAGAAAGTTTACCTCAGGGATCACTTCAGTGGCTCTGCTGGACAGAGGCACAGGGAACTAATCTAAGGGGGTGGCGAAAGCCAACACATTCTGGCTAGGCTTATAAACGCCTTTGGGCAGATAGCCTAGTACCTACCTATGAACCTATATATATATTTATATATATATATATATATATATATATATATATATATATACACACACACACACACACACACACACACACACACACACACACACACACACACACACCAACTCTGCTGAAATGAATGTTTGTTGAATGAACATTCGATGGTTAGGGTTTGATGTTTAGCTGTTTGATGGAAATGTTATTCAATGGTTAAACTTAGACCCATCTTCCCATAACCACCAGAAGAAGAAGCCATTAACTCCCTTCAGAAATCTTTATAATTATTTATTTATTTATTTTACATTTGTTTACTGGGAAAGTCCTACTGGGCAGGATTGCCCATTTTCAGCGAAGTCCCGGGGAGAAAAGCTCCACATATTATGATAGTACAAGAAAACATACAACAGTACAATATATCAATCAAAGAATCAAAAAACTTACAACAATCTAGAAAAAAACTTTACAAGTTTGTCAGAGATTCTCACATGAGTATTAGTAGTACACGGAACAGATAAAAATATTCACAACAGGGTTATACTTAGGGAGTTAGCTTGAGTCAGAGCATGCACATATCCAAGACTTGGTGAGATAGGATTTTAGTTGATTTTTGAAGCTGGGGTGGGAGGTTAGCATAATGATTTAGTTGTTTACCTTGCAAACACAAGGTGCAGGGTTTGATTCTTGCATGGGCTAATTAGCTAGGCTTAAAATGGCCTACAAGGGCAGTTAGCCTACTATGAACCTAACCTATGATCCATTTTGTTTGTCTGAATCCTGATATCGAGTGGAAGGGAGTTCCACATTTTTGCGATAGTACAGGAGTAAAAGGAATAACCTAAGATATGTCTACTTTTGGAAACTTCTACCTGTCCTTTGTTTGTTGAACTTAGCAGATGGCTGTTGGTGTAATGGTTAATTAGGCCATGTAGTGTTGGGGTTTTGTTGGGTTAGTAGAGAATTTGGGTGAGTTGATTTAGCATCAGTAAGTTTGGTAATTTAATCCAGGACAGTTTTCAAAGGGCTTTACAATGGTGAGATCTGTAGGAAGAGTCAGCTGCAAATTTAGCTATCTTGCTATAACAATTGCATAGTTTGTTTAGGTCACCTTTATTTAGGTTGACTAGGATGGAAGATGCATAGAGTAATGTGGAGAGTAGGTGGGTTCTTGCTGTGATAGTTTTACTATTGGAGGTCAGGTAGTTTTTGCATTTGTAAAGTGTGCCTAGTTTTTTGTGCACTTTTGTTATGGTTTCAGCTATGTGCTTGTCAAATTTCATGTTTTGGTCGATGATGACATCCAGTAGCTTGGTATGTGCAACTGGTGTGATATAGGTATTGTTAGAGGTGGTAACTGTAAAAGGGGGAATGGGGTCTATAGCTTTGGAGGGGTAAAAGAGCATAAGCTGGGTTTTTTGTGGGTTGAGTATTAATTGGGAATCAGCTGTCCAGGTTTCAACTGTTGTGATGGATTCCTGGGTTATTTTCTGTAGAAGTTTGAGAGAGGAGGCAGAGCAGATTAAGGTAGAGTTGTCAGCATATTAGACTAGGCTTGCATGAAGGGCGGCTCTATGGAGGTTGTTTGTGAATAGGAGGAGACCGAGTATAGATCCTTGCGGCACACCTAAGGTGACAGGGAGAAGGGGGATAGTGTGTTTTGCCACTTAACAGTTTGCTGTCGGTTATAAAGATAGTCTTTAAACCATGGGAATGCAGAGTCATTTAGTTTAAATTCTGAGAGAGTAGTAAATAGTTTATTATGGGAAACTGTAGTAAATGCTTTAGAGAGATCTAAAAAGACAGTTGATACCAGATTACCTACATTCCGCTGTTGATTAACTTGGTAGTGAAGTTGATGAGGGCAGTGGTGGTGCTGTGGCCAGGTTGAAAACCATGTTGTGTTTCAGCTGGGATATCGTTAGAGAGGAGGTATTTTAGTATGTGTGAATGTAAACATTTCTCTAGGATTTTAGAGAGTGGGGATATGGCTATCAGGTGGTAATTGGATAATACAGTAGAGTTTTCACCTTTGTGTAGAGGTATTATATGTGAGATTTTCCAGAGGACTGGGACTTTTGTTCGGAGATTGATCTATTTATATTCATAGAGATGGAATATGAGATGGCTTTAGCCATGATTTGGAGGTGTTCTGCTGGTAGTTTGTCAGCTACCAGGGTAGTGGTTCTTAGTTTGGTCAGGTATCTGAGTATTGTGCTAGTCTGGACTGGTTGGAAGGAGAAGTAGTTTTGGTCTGATGGGGAGTTTGGTAGGTTAGGGAGGGTTGTGTGTGGAAAATTAGTTGACAGTTTTATAATGGAATTAGTAAAATATTCATTGGATTATGTTGCAGTGTTACTTGTAGATGTGTCAATGTTTAAGGTTTGAGTACCAGTTTCACCAGGCTGGAGAATTTTATTTATGGCAGCCCAGAATGTTTGAGGGTTGGCATTGTGCTAAGTTTGTTTATTGGAGTAATGGGTACTTTTATCCATTCTTATTTGTTTTTTTGCCTTCTTTCTTAATTCAAGAAATTGTTGCCTGTTAGTATTAGTTTTGTTGTTACACAAGTGTCCCATGCTTTGTCTCTTAGTTTAAGTAGGAGTTTGGTACTTTTGGTTAGCCAGGGGGCAGAGTTGCATTTTGTTCAAATTATTATTTGGGGGGGGGGGGCTAGTTGGTTAAGTATGTTCAGAAAGGAGGAGTTAAAGTAGTCTACTGCCTGGTCACGGAGGCGGTTAAGTAAGGGGGACCAGTTGCAGTGGTTTAGTGCTGTTAATAGGTCATCTGTTCTAACATTTTTGTATAGTGTATGTGTTTAAAAGAACTGTTTTTAGTGGGTTTGATTTGTTGTCTTAGCAGAAAAGTAGGGAGGTGGTCACTTAGTGTTTCAGGTAATGTCCCGGAGTACTGTGTCATGGATAGGCGATTAGTGAGGATCCAGTCTAAAATGGATTCTTTTTTGGTGGCTCTATCAATCCTGATTGGAGTTTGGATGATCTGAGTGAAACTATGTAAGGAGGTGAATTTATTAATGTCTAGTGTATATTGAAATCACCTAAGAATGAGTGTTTCATGGGGGAGAGATTCTGTTGTCCAATGGAGTATGGATTCTGGTGTATTAATATTGTCCCAAGGAAGGATGTAGGAGCCTAGTATGTTAAGTTGTTTTTGAGGGTTAATTTTCACCTTTGTGAATAGGGTTTCTGCACTGTTGAAAGTAGGAATATTTGTCTTAATAAGGTTAACCATAAGGTTATTCCTGAAAGGAAAGGCGATACCACCTCCTCTTTTGGAAGTGCCGTTCTTTTCTAAGTAGGTTATAGCTTGGTGGAAGTAATCCATTATCTTTGTTATGTGGCTTAATCCATGTTTCAGTAAGGAGTACAATATCTGGGACATGAAAGGATAGAGCTGCATGCAGTTCATCAATTTTATTAAGCATACTTCTTATGCTGATGTTGAAAATTAAGAGGTCAGCTGGTTGCCTAAGGAGAGTTAGGTTATATTTAGTCTTGTTTATGTTGCTATTAAGGTTTGTTGGGGGACCAGGATTTGGATGTATGTCTCCACTGAGGATTAGTTGTGAAGCGATGTTCACAATAGTGTGGCAGTATTTTGTGAAAAGTAGGTTATATTGTATGGAGTTGCAACCTTTTGTATAGTTGTGGATAATTTTAAATGGGGTTAGATCTAAGTGGGAGTGATTGTAGATTGTGGAAGAGATTTGTACTGATATTTGGATGGGAATGATGGAATAGTGCTGGGTGGGTGATTTGCTATATAGGTTGGGAATGGCACCCCTTCATTTGGACACCAAAACTCGGTAAAAAACAAGTAATTCGGTATGGTTGGGAGGTATGGTTGGGATTGAGGACATTTTGGTAAGAAGAGATGTGTTAGTATAGAGAGAATTGTAATAGATAGGGCATGTAAGGAGCACATTTTGGGCTTTTTGCTGTTTGGTTGAATAGGGGGGATAACAGTAAGGTAGAGTATGTTTGGTTTAGGGGAGAGGTATGGGCTTGGGTTAGTTTTAGTAGTTGTAGAGGTAATTGTGGATGTGAACTGATTCTACAGTTTGGGTGGATTAGTGGCTGTGTTTGGTATTGTGGGTGTGGAATAGGTACTCTGCATTCTGACTGGATGGGTTTAGATGAGGGGTTAAGTGTGGTTATCTGTAAGTTAAATGAGTGGGGGTGGTTGGGAATGCGGGTAGGGTATATGAGCGGAGTTAGCTCAAGCGAACTGAGTGCAAATGGAGCAGACATAGCCAGAAGAGTAAGTTTGCAATTGAGAAATAAAAAACTATCAGCCAAGTAGAGACTCAAAGTACCTTTACAATTTAAACAATGGTAACAGTCGAGCTATACAGAAGTTATGCAGTAGTATGTCTGGTTAAACTAAATATGTTGCCATGCATTTAGTCTAATACACATCAGTATCATGCAGAAGTAAACAGCAAACAACTCTAACATAGGGCTGGAGTTTACTATTTTGCCCCAACTGAGCGGACTGCAAGTTAAAACAAAGTGTTTACATAGTTCAGCCTTAAAACACTAGGGTCAAAATACTGTAGACCAATTAGCTCAGTGTATAGTTCTAGGCAAGTCTTAACAGGTTCAAACTAGGATACCCAAAGCGAGTACATACATAGCTGCAATAATGAGTTGCAGTTAAACAAAAAGACCAAAAGAACACTACAATGTTTCCACTTGTAAAGCGTACTTATTCACAATGAGAAGTTGCATTTAAACAAACAGTTCAAAAGTAAAAATACAGGGATACCATTTTAGTGCCATACTTACGTGGTGAGCACAGTAAATTTCAGAGGGGTCCAGGGATCCTATAGGGTCAGTATTCGGAAGAAAATTAACAATGGTGTCTGTGTCTTGGAGGACACTAAATTGTTTTGGGGGTGGCTGAGGGGAAGGGGAGGGTTTAATGAAGGAAGTAGCAGTGAGTATAAGTGAGGTGGAAAATGTTAGTTAAGAAGGTGAATTAATTTGGAATGGGCAAAGCCAGGAGAGTAAGATCGCAATTCAGAAATAAAAAGCTATCAGCCAATCAGACTTTCAGAACCACTGCAGACGGTAAGCTTTAGTCTGGGGTATGAGTTGTAAATGGGTGTGGGTTTTATTCAAGAGGAAAAGCTTGTAGACGCTGGAGCAGAGATTGGGCAGTGACCATTCTGCATAGGTACGACTACAACAATATTATTACATACCTTTGACCATTTGAAACAGACAGAGTAGGGCCAAGATGAGAGAAAGAAATTAAGCAGAGGTGTTAATAGAGCTGGGAGTTGGGGGGAAGCAGAAATGCTGTGACCCAGTTTAGTGTGCTCATCGCAGTCATATTATTAGCATAATACACTTAGTATTTTACAAAAAAATCTGTAATTCCAGAAAACATACGTTTAGCCATTCAAGGCATTGGGAGACCTTAACTGTCCCTTGTGCCTTGTTTAAGTTTACTGAACACAGTGAACTTGGGAGGTGTGGGAGATGAATTCCATATTCCACAAACAGGGAACTGTAAAATAAGGAGAAAAAATTTGTAGTTCTCAGGCTGTGGATAAAGAGGTGTTAAATTTGTTAGAGTGTGTTTCAGGGAGAAACAGTCAAGGAGACAGGGTGGTGATAGTGAGAAGAGGAAACCGAGTAAGGGGTTTTTGGCAGGACAGAACAGAGACACACATAGAGAGAACTGAAGATGAGAAAGTTTATGGGTTAGCTGCAGTAGGGTTGTGGAGGCTGAAGAGAGGTAACCAGTAGCAGTAAGGTAGGCAGAAAGAGGAGAATATACAGGGGTTAGTCACGCTGTGCTATAGGCAGTGAAAAATCAGTAGAGATAAAAAGTACCTTTACTCTTTAAGCAATGTTAACAGTCGAGCTATACACCAACTATGCAATAGTATGTCTGGTTAAACTAAGTATGTTGCCAAGCATTTAGACTAATACACATCAGTATTATCCAGGAGTAAACAGCAAAAACTCTAACATAGGGCTGGAGTCTACTATTTTGCCCTAACTGAGCGGACTGTAAGTTAAAGTAAAGCGTTTACATAGTTCAGCCCTAAAACGCTAGAGTCAAAATATTGTAGACCAATTAGCTCAGTGTATAGTTGTAGGCAAGTCATAACAGATTTAAACTAGGATGCCAAAAGCGAGTACATACATAGTTGCAGTAATGAGCTGCAGTTAAACAAAAAGACCAAAAGAACAATGCACTGTTTCCACTTGTAAAGCATACTTATTCACAAGAAGAAGTTGCATTTAAACAAACAGCCCAAAAGTAGCAATACAGTGATTCCATTTCAGTAGCACACTTACGTGGCAAGCACACTAAATTTCAGAAGGGTCCAGGGCTCCTATGGGATTTGTTGTGTGTGTGTGTGTGTGTGTGTGTGTGTGTGTGTGTGTGTGTGTGTGTGTGTGTGTGTGTGTGTGTGTGTGTTTATATGCAAAACGAGTGCCATTCAGGGAATTCTGAGTTTTGAATGAAGGTCATTTTTTTTTTTTTTTTTTTTTTTATGTTTGACAGTTTAATGCTATACAATTATATGATAGCTGTTTGTTTCTTTAGCTGTAATATTGAAACATATTTTAATTTAGGATAGCTCTAAACAATTTAAGATTACCTTGCTTCTCATGTAGTGCAGAACAGGACCATCTCTTCAATTCAGGTGGCGAAAACATGTTATATCATTCAGGTTAAAGTATGCAATTTTAGCATAAATTAATGATATTTATCTCAAATGTCAATAAAGTTTATTTCCATATAAATACCGTAAAAATCGACTAAAACACCCAAAAGTGTAGGACTGCTATATCTAACCACTTAGGGTGAGAGAACCAAAGCAAAAGCAAAATGAATGGATAATCCTGAAAAGGGCTTTGACAAGTTTTAGGGGTTGTTGTCCAGGTCCCTGCTGGGGATAAAATACATGGAAGTTATGGTTTACAATTCCCTTTGAAACCATCAAAAATAACTGGATTATGATAGAAGATCACAAGCAGCTGAAAGAAATTCTAAAATAAGTAGTCCTGGCTTCACTTTTAAAAGAGTAAATTACAGATCAGGGTAATCTGCTATGACTTGCCAACTCCCACAGGAACTTACAAATGTGGGCCCCCCAGACTGCAAATACTGCCCCCTGATGAGTGGTTCTTATAACTTCTCCTGCCCTGGCTTAGCAAAGATGCAAACAAATCTCGATCCAAAGGAAACCACATAGAAGGTGTAGTATATAGAGTGGAATGTAAATCATGCAAAGAATTCTACATGGATAAAAATTAAAGAGCTGCATTGCCCGGCATCTAAGATTAAATCAAACATCTTAAGGAACCCCTTACGGAAGCACCTCTCTGAATCCCCCTAGTTATGGGTGATTTATTTTCCACATCTTAGACATGCAACATTTTTTACAACATTTATTGTAGCTTATTGTGTTTTAACCCCAAAATCTGTGAATATCTAAACATATCACACACAAGCAATGACTCGCTAAATTCTAAAATAGTCTAAAATGCTATTCTTTAAAAATAACTCCTTGCAAATAAAACATAACACATTTAGAACACCAGGGTTAAGCATTAGTTATTTTATTGAGTGTTTTGGCCCTTTGTGTATACTTTTTTTTTTTTTTTTTTATACAAATGCTGAAATATTTCTAACTGCTATCCTTCATTTAAAAAAGAAGACACAGTAGCAGGTTCCATTGTCTCTCACAGATCTTTTTTGCTTAAATGCTTCAGGATGGATTAGTGCTTTGTGATACTGATCATTAAGAGATCCTTGTCTGTTTATAAAAAAGATAACTCTTAGGGGAAGGGGCATACCAAGGGAGGTGGATCGTAATTGGCCAGTGGTGTTGATATGGATTGGGCTGCTGGCCATACCCTCATTTGCATGAGCATGTGCGTTGTACTTGGTTAGAGTGCTAATTCTTTAGCTCCAAGTCACTTAACTAGAGGTCACCCCTGAAAAGGGACAACTTGCCCTGGTGCCCCTCATATATTTGACAAAAACAGCCCTAAGTATTGGTAAAAAATAACTGAAATGATAAAAAAATATATAATGCAGTATCAAATCATTAGTGGTAAGCCCATGTGTTTAACTTCAACATTAACTTGAACTGTCATTAAAAAAAAGATTAAACCCAAAAAGCTACTTTAGAAGCACTTTTGCTAACTTCATGAGATCCATATGAAAAGAGGGTCTTTGATCAAATAACTAAAAGTAGCTTACAAAAAACAGCCAATATTTTATCACAAGAAACAAAATCAGTCTTTGCTCTCTATGTCTTAATACCTAGACTAGAGTACAACTTACCTGTTGTAATCTTTATCCCTCCTTAAAACTCCTCTATAATCCAGATTACTGAAAAAAATGACTGCGCATACCTGTTGCACACACTCAATGCCAACACTGTACTACCATTCAAAAAAAAGTCTTTTATTCTTATTAATAACCACCCACATTTAGGCTAATGCATGAAACACCTGCTCCTACTTAGGAACAAACTTTGAATGTACTACAATGGTAACTCTTTAAGAAATCTTGAAAATATTTAACCGACCAATCCCCCTTTCGCCTATTTCTTGGTGAAAAAGTTTTTTCCCCTGCATTGTGGCAACCACATGTTAAAACAATCTTCTAGCCAGCATACACCAACTAATTAAGTAACGTTTCCCTTTTTTTGTGAATAACTCTGGTTCTACCTAACAAAACAGTGTAGCTGCTCCTGTTCCTAATTCAGGGATGCTAGTTAATAAGTAGGCTACTAGTTTTCCCGGCAATCTCAGCCCCCCTTTACCTCATTTTGTATTGTGGCATATATGTATTATAAACCACACCAATAGTTTTCTAAATTCCAGGTGCTTACATGCATCATTGAATGTAATTCTGGTTTTCATGGGTCTCTGTACCTGTCTTGTATATTTTTTTTACCTATTGGGTAAGCTTACTGGACAAATGGACAAGTTGTCCCTTTTCAGGGGTGACCTCTAGTTAAGTGACTTGCTCGGAGTCACACAATAGAAAATGAAGGTGGAAAGAATCATGCCATGTACCCTGGGCACAGGAAGTAGATTATTAACAGCTCTGACCTCTACCACTCTGTACTAACCACCAGACAATTGTCTTTTGTGCACACCAGCTCACTCACCGGGATAGAAAACTCAAATAAATAAATACCTCACTCTCTATTATGTGCAGCTCTATTTCTTAATTCTTTTTCACTGTATTTATAAAGACTGTCTTTGTTTACAGCTTCTATATAAATTGTCAGTTTCATAGTTTGGATGCATATCCTTCAATGTGTTAACTTCTGGTCAAACACATGTGGAATTTACTTAAAGGACAACAACGGTATATTAAAACAGATTGCTCAACCTGCTGTCTCTTTTAGTCCCTGTTTGTTGATATAGCC
>NC_056751.1:534464988-534522488 GCF_019279795.1 Protopterus annectens | reverse complement strand
TGTTTTTTCCTACTTTATTACTAGAGGCATCGACTACAACTCTGATATGAGATATACAATAAGCATCCTTTTCTGTGCATTTAAAGTGTTTTTTGATTGTATCCGCTTTATTTTCTGAAAAAAAATATACTTGTTTCCCACCTTTCTAAGCTAGTATTGTCCAGTGCTCAGGTTAGTGCTGAATTCATGGCTGTGTTACAAGTCTCTGTGTTTGCCCATACCTTTCTTGGATATAAGGAAGTTTCTCTGTTCACCTGTGAGAGAGGGGAGATTTGGGCAACCTATCTGTCCCTGGAGGAGTGGTTTCAGCCCAGAAATTAGTATTTCATTGGCCATTTTGGGCTAATTTCTATCTCTTTCATTTCCCTGCTATAAAAACTGCACTTGCGCTATTTTGCACACTGGGCAGCACCGGTTAGCTAGGGTATAACTATTCCCAGCTCCACAAAGTCTCCTTTTCAATTTTTCCCTTGAAACTAGACAAACTTTCAATTTAAGCACTCAAACCATTCATTTCTCAGCCCAGCACTTGCTCATGAGCAAAACTCATAGCAAGCAGTAATAAACCTAGCACTAGACCCCCTTTACTGTACAGAAGGACAAGGCTCTCTATTTGACCTTACCAGCCAATCAGTAAAACAGTTCCCTCTACCTATCCAGGCATGTCCAAAGGGCAGTTTCAGGTGTACTTTCCAGTCCAACTGGTGAATCTTGGCATTTTGAGGCAATGTTACAACTGCCTCATGTACACCGACAACCCTCTCCTTCTACCACCAAAAACTAATACATGCGAGAGATGCAATTATACAGCCAAATTGGAGGCTGAGCTTTCTTAACCCAAGACTGGATCAGACAGTCAAGAGGAGAAGGGAAATACTTGCATCACACCACCAGTCTCACATAGACCCATTAAACCAGCACCGGTAAAAAAACACACATAAATACATGAAAACATACTCAGAGGCTCTAAATAAAAATATGCAAAAGCAACAGACATCCATAGCAGACATCCAAGCAACCTCCATCCCCCCCAACACAAACCATGAAACACATACTTCACAAAACCAGTGTGCCACGCAATCATAGCCCTTAAGGCAAAATAACATACCCAATGCACTAGTAATAGGTGACTCTATAGTCAGGCACACTGACGTCCCACTCACTAGGCTGAACAAGGATAAGGTTACTGTTAGCTGCCTGTCAGATGCCAGGATCCTCCACATAACACAAGCACTCAGGTCACTCCAGAACAAGTACAAATATGACTCTGTCATTGTCCATGTTGGTGTAAATGACCTGAGTCATACCTTCCTGGACTACATGAAAAGAGACATGGAAGAGCTCTCTGATCACGTAGCCCAGACTGGTATGACCCTGACCCTGAGTAACATCCTGCCCTCACCAAGAATGATACCATGGTATAAAGAAAAAATTATCAATTTCAACAACTGGCTAAGTTTCTGGTGTCATTCAAAGGGGAACCAGTGTCTGTCCACCTGGGATGACATGCTCAACAAGCCATACTGCTTCACTAGAGACAGCTTGCACCTGTCACCCTTAGGCTTTCAAATACTGGCCAAGGCTCCTGCCACTCCAGTAGTGCCTTTTTTAGGCAAGGCTCAAAGGATAAATCTACCACCGTAAATAGCACAAGTAACAAAAAAACTGAGGGTAATGCTACTCCATGCCAGAAGTATAAACCTCAAAATGCACACACTCGAGGCACTCCTCAGTATGAAGAAAACTGATATATGTGCAGTAACAGAAACCTGGTTTAAGGCTCCAGAGAGCACCCCAGCACTACCAGGCTACAACTCTTACCATACATTTTGGCCACAGAACCTGGACTGAAATAAAAAAGGCAGAGGTCTATCCATATTCATCAAGGATATCCACACCTCCAGGTTAGTGGCACAGCACAATGCTTCAGAGATCATCCACGCGCAACTAATAATGGGAAAAACTGCAATTCAAATTGTAGCTTGCTATAGATCACCCACCATGTCCCAGAACCCCCATTCCACATTTCTGGAAACACTGGGAAACATAAAGGTCCTACCAAGCACCCTAATACTGGGTGATTTCAATTACCCAAACATTAACTGGGAGAACTACTCAAGTACTAACTCCCTTGCTCAACATTTCCTAAAATTTATAAACTCAAACACCCTGGATCAACTGGTCAGCACTCCCATCAGAGGTGACAACATATTGGACCTGGTCATCACTAACACGAGGGACCTGTGTTCCACACTGGAGGTCAACCCCTCGCTGGTTAGATCTGATCATAAACTAATCAATCTGGATACCCATGTTCCATCCCCACCCCCAGTCAAGGAAACCACCTTGAAAAACATTTCAAAGCAAACTTCATGTTACTTAACACCAAGGTAGAAAGTTTCAAAGCCCCCATGCTAAAGGATAACGCTGTCCAAGCTGCAAAATCCTTTACTAATGCATTCTATGGGCACCTATAAGAATGCATGGCTCGTGCTATCCCAAGCAAAACCAAGAATCACTCCTCAAAGAAAAGGAAATCAGTCTGGTGGACACCTGCCATAAACAAGCTATACAATAGAAGGAGGAAACTAGTACAGAAGAGAGTAAAATCCCAAGAAGGGAAAACATCCCTGATCAGTATCAGCAAGAAACTACAATCCCTCATAAATCATCCAAGGCTAGCTTCGAAAGAAAAATTCCCAAGGACTCCAACAATAACCACAGGGCATTCTTTAGCTATGTCAAAAATCTAAGTGGCAATGCTCAGATCTGCTCGGAGTTAATGCAGAATGGCACAAAATACACTGAACCGACTGATATAGCCAACATCCTGGCAGACAGATTCAGTGCAAACTTCACCCCCAAAAGGGCCCATAGCCATACCAGAAGAATGTAGAGCCCCTGAAATCACAGACACTCTGGTTAAAACAGCCCTCTCCAAAGTTAAAAACACAGCATCAATGGGACTGGACGGTGTCCCAGGCTGTGTCCTACACAAGCTCAAAGACGAACTAACCCCTCACCTAAACACACTGTTCAAACTCAGCCACTCCACAACCTACGTACCCATAGAGTGGTGCACAGCAATGGTTATTCCACTCCACAAAGGTTGAGCCACAACAGACCCTGGGAACTATCGCCCTATAAGCCTGACTAGCTTGGTCTGCAAGGCTATGGAGTGCATCATCATGGAACTCATTAACAGAGACATTGGGAACCTTCAAACACTGGACCCTACCCAGTTTGGCTTTGTTAATGGCAGATCATGCCTCCTAAACCTGATGGACTTCCTTGAGACAGTTACCAAGGCTATAGATGAGGGAAAGGTAGTACACACAGCCTACCTAGACCTTGCAAAGGCCTACGACACCATTCCCCATTCTGGTATTATAAACAAGCTCACCAGCCTGAACATAAACCCCTACATCACAAGATGGGTTGCCAACTGGCTCACGGACAGAGAACCCACATGGTGAGAGTTGTGGGAGCTAGGTCTGACTCTAAACCGGTTACAAGTGGCATTCCCCAGGGCTCAGTCCTAGGACCCCTCCTGTTCGGCATATACTTCTCAGAGGTACAGACAAGCGCAGACGACTGCAAACTAGGGGCTATAACTGACTTTCCAGCTGGCACCGACATCCTCCAAAAGGATCTCATGTTTTCATGTTTATGTATTCATAGTTCTATGCATGATACAACTACTACCTCCCATGTGATATTCAACTGTAACCCAACATACATATAACAAGTTTTCAATGTTTACAAGTTTTAATGTTTACAAAAGACTAGAAACTCCATTGTCTGCCTCATGAATACAGGAAAGTACAACAATTCAAATTAATCCTATACAGATGAAGGATAGAGCAATTTTGTCCTTGTAACATTCTGACATGTTTTTTCTTTCTTTATCTTGCAGGTAACTTAGAGCTATTCCATGTTTACATCATACAGTCTGCAGTCATCTGTCAACCATTTAATCATGTCAGTATAAGGACTGTTTAGACCATGAAGAACTATCCACATTTATTATGTTAAAATATACATGGGTGTAAATGTGTAGCACCCAGACGACAAAATCTAGGAATGTTGGTGCAAAGAAATAAAACAAAAAGGCCTTTCTCTTCTCAGTGAAAGAACTGCCCTCATCATTAATTTGGCCATTTTCCAAAATTATGGTAACAGAATGTGGCCCATTCATTTGTTATGACAAGCTGAAGGTTAGAAAGACACTGACATTTAATAGTACATCAATGTTCAGAAATCTACCAGTCACCAAAGTAAAAACAGAGTCCTGAAAATAAAAAAATTGCTTGATTCAAGTACCACTCACAATGAAAATAGCATTAAGAAAAATTATGCTGTTTGACAAAAGGACCTGTTTATGGCATTTTGACAAAAGGATCTGTTTTTGGCATTTAGCATTTTTCTTTCTTGGAATGCTCACCTTTCATTTATATGTCAATAAGTTCAGAGATTATTGGTTAATTCAGAGAGTAACCAGTTCACTAGTTGATCATTTACAAAACAGTGATGGTTTGCACAAAGGACTTTGGACCATTCGTCCTGATGGAAGACTGGGCAATCAGATGGGTGAATATGCAACTTTGTATGCTCTTTCATTGCTAAATGGTTATAAGGCTGTTATTCTTCCAGAGATGCATAACAACTTGGCACCAATTTTTAAAGTGACATTGCCTGTGATTGATCAGAGCACAGCAGATGCAGTCCCCTGGCAAGAGTATCACCTTCAGGATTGGATGTCTGATGAATACAAGCATATTAATAGACCATTTATCAAGTTAAGAGGATATCCATGCTCATGGACATTCTACCATCACATTAGGAAGAAAATATTGAGGGAGTTCACTTTCCAAGATGCACTCAAGCAAGAGGCCAACGATTACCTTTGGAAAATCAGAAAAGGTCTTAAAACTGTAACCTATATTGCTGTCCATGTGCGGAGAGGTGACTATGTTGAAGTTATGCCTAAGGTTTGGAAGGGAGTAATTGGAGATAAATTGTATTTTAAGAAAGCCATGGATTACTTTAGACGGAGATACAAGGATGCTGTCTTTGTTGTCACAAGTAATGACATGGGATGGTGTAAAAACAATATTGAGAATTCCAAAGGGGATGTGCATTACATAGGAGATGGAGCAGAATCACATCCAGGTCGTGACTTTGCTATTCTTTCCCATTGTAATCATACTGTTATGTCTATTGGTACATTTGGGTTTTGGGCTGCATATCTAGCTGGTGGAGACACAGTTTACCTCACTAACTTCACCTTGCCAGATTCTGAGTTTCTTAAGCTTTTCCATTATGATGCTGCCTTTCTGCCAAATTGGATTGGCATACCAGCTGATCTTACACCTTTACTCCAAAATTCAGCCTCTTGATTTTTTTTTTTTTTTTGCACTGATGATGATGGTGTTTTTCAGGTGCAATGAAACTCTCTCCTGATTGGCTTGGAGAAGCTCAGTCACTCTTCATGAGTAACAGTGTATTGTAGTTAGATAGGCATTATGTATGAACTTGCAAATTTTCATTTATGCTGCTCAAGTTCAGTCACTTACTACCCTTTCTTAACTTTCTCTTACTGCAATGTTGGAAGCCAACATGTTATCTTGATCAATTAAAATGTAGTCTGTATCTCAAAATCCAAGTAGTCATGGTGCAGGATCACAGGGGGCAACAAAGCAGGGACTTATTCTGGTACCTCACTATTGTAAACCATCCTACATCTACAAATACAGACACACTTCTCCATTTGAGATACTCCAAAACCCTGTTGTAGTTTCATTTCTCTTATCTTCTCTTCTACTGGGAATACTCAGTAGAGACTTACACTGTAAACATCAGAGATTTAGAAAAAAATAATTATTCTTTTATTTTTGTACCCTGTAGGCAGTTTATGACTTGTACTGTTGACTGGACTGTTAACTAATTACTAGGATGTGGAGGGGGCTCCATAACATGGTAGAGACATGAGCAGGTTCTACCAAATCCATTCACCCCAATCATCTTCCCTGATAAGCTGCATCATATTCTCAGTGATTGCTCCTTCTTAAAGAATGAACAACCAGTTAAACTCTTTTTATACTAATCAGCCATGCTGCTTGTGTTACATCCCCTCTTGCTGCTTATTAACCTTTCTTCCAGTTCCTGCTGCTTTCTTGCTGTCCTTGCTATTAGATCCATCTAAAGACATTATGTATCCAAAATTCTACACTGCATTTTTGTTTACTTTTCACACCCTGTTTTTCCTTGTGTACTCTATAAGTAGGCTACAAACAGCCACCTCTAAAATATATGCTTCATCCCCCCAAAAAACTCATAGCTATATATTTTCATGAAAAGCTGTACATTTATATATAGTAACAGGTATGCAAATGCAGCACACACATGGAACTGGTCCAGCTTGCTATGGTGCAATATTCAACATAACCTGGGAATATTCCTCCCACTCTCGTACTATACATGTGCCTGAAAATTTGTTTATAGTGGTGTGAGGACAAACATTATGCCTTAAATGATCCTTATGAACGTGCAAAATTTCTTCATAACTGGTCATCTTGCACAGCTAGCTGCTACATTGCAAATTAGGTGTTGTAGCGATTACAGAATCTTTAGATACCACTTCAAGAATACAACAATAAACTTTACTTTCCTATTTCACTCCTTACACCCAGCTATATTCTCATTTTCCCCTTGCACCTTCCCACCCACATGCCTGCATTCATTTTTTTGCATTAAATAAACATGGTCTTCTATTTTATTTTACTCTAAACTTTACTTTTCTTCTTATAAGTCTTTTTTCGTTATTCTTATTTGTTGCTTCTTCTTGCCTATCTCAAAATGTTTATCACTTTATCTGTGGAAATTTTCTCCCCAGGCCTCCATTGAAAATGGGCTTTTGTTCATTTGGACTATCCCAGTCAACAAATGTAATAAACAAATAAATGCATACATACATACAGTGGATATAAAAGGTTTACACACCCCTGTTAAAATGCCAAGTTTTTGTGATATAAAAAAAAAATAAGATCACAATAAACCATTTCAAAAATTTTCTCACCTTTAATGTGACCTATAACCTGTACAATTCAATTGAAAAACAAACAAATCTGTTAGGGGAAAAAATAAAAAACATACAATAAGCTGGTTACATAAGTGTGCATACCCTTAAACTAATACTTTGCTGAAGTACCTTTTGATTTAATTACAGCATTCAGTCTTCTTGGGTACTTCTTAGACTCCTTCTATCAACATGGCACATCCTGAATTGACAATATTTTCCCACTCTTCCTTGCAAAAGCGCTCCAAATCTGTCCGATTGAGATGGCATCTCCTGTGCAGAGCCCTCTTCGGGTCACCTCACAGATTTTCTATTGCTTTTAGGTCTGGGCTCTGGCTGGGCCATTCCAAAACTTAAATTTCCTCCTGGTAAAGCCATTCTTTTGTTGATTTGGATGTATGCTTAGGGTCATTGTCGTGTTGAAAGGTGAAATTCTTCTTCATCTTAAGCTTTCTTGCAGACACCTGAAGGTTTTGGGCCAAAAGGGACTGGTATTTGAAACTGTTCATAATTCCTTCCACCTTGACTAAAGCCCCAGTTCCAGCTGAAGAAAAGCAACCCCAAAGCGTGATACTGCCACCACCATTCTTTACCGTGGGGATGGTGTTCTTTTAGTGATGCGAAGTGTTGTTTATGTGCCAAATGTGCCTTTTGGAATTGTGGCCAAAAAGTTCAACCTTGGTCTCATCAGAGCATAACACATGTTCCCACATGCTTTTGGAGACTTGATGTATTGTTTTGCAAATTTTAGCCGGGCCTGGATATTTTTCTGTGTACGTAAAGTCTTCCGTCTTGCAACCCTACCCCATAGCCCAGACATATGGAGAATACAGGAAATTGTTGTCCCATGTAGTACACAACCGTACTTGCTACAAATTTTTGCAGCTCCTTCAGTGCTGCTGTACATCTCTTGGCAGCCTCCCTGACCAGTTTCATCTTGTCTTTTCATCAATTTTGGAGGGATGTCCAGTTCTTTGCAACATCATTGTTGTCCCATATTTTCTCCACTTTTTGATGACTCTCTGTTCCATGGTATCTCCAGTGCTGTGGAAATGTTTTTGTACACTTCTCCTGACTGATACCTTTCAACAATGAGATCCCTTTGATGCTTTGTAAGCTCTCTGCAAACCATGGCTTTTGCTGTAGCAGGCAACTGAGTAAATGTCAGGAAAATCCTACTAGGACAGCTGAACTTTATTTGGGGTAATCAGAGTCTCTTTAATTGATGGCAGGTGTGTACCTAAGAAGACTGAATGCTGTAATTAAATCAAAAGGTGCTTCAACAAAGTATTAGTTTAATGGTGTGCACACTTATGCAACCAGCTTATTGTACGTTTTTTTTATTTTTTATAGTTTTCACCCTAACAGATTTGTTTGTTTTTCAATTGAATTGTACAGGTTATAGGTCACATTAAAGGTGGGAAAAGTTTTGAAATGATTTATTGTGATCTCATTTTTTATATATCACAAAAACCTGGCATTTTAACAGGGGTGTGTAAACTTTTTATATCCACTGTACATACTGAAGTCTTTCCATCAGGATGCAAAATATTCCAGCTAATAGAAGTCACAATGGTGCAGGAAAAGTTATCTAGCAGAACTCTATCTGACATGCATCAGCTTCTATGTTATCAACAATAAGAATGCATTTTCATGCCCATAAAAGTGAATATCGACAAGGCTCTCAAAATAGCTTTGGATCTATGTAATGCATCATTCTCTCAAACACAATGTAAATGAGACATTCTGTGTGCTTACCTCATGAGTTGTTCATAGGTTCAAAAGAGATTACTGTCTAATGGCTTGAGAGCCCTAAGAAGCCTAATGAGTTTTACCCATAAAGTCATAGGGCTTTTAATCAGTCAGCATATGACATGTTGTTACTACCTGAGGACTTTCTGTACATTCATTATTTTTAAAGTTATGATTTTTATTTTACCTTTTGAATATGAATTAAAAATTATATGTATATTTTCTGTTGTACTTCTGAAGTGACCCTGGGAAAGGTCCATCTGAATCAATGTTTTCCCCACTTTTCAAATAAATAAATAATGTAAACTGGTCTGACTCAGCCATTACACCCATCTTAAAGCTCATCTTTGTTGCCTACCTCAGCTTGTGAACTTTCCTGTTGCAAATGGCAAAAATCTCTGAAAAGTCAAATTATTGAACAATCATGCCCTAGATAATGACATTAACCCAAAAGCTCTACCCTTTCTAAGCAAAGTAAACCTTAAAAAGCTAAAGTTACACTTTTCCCTAAAAGGGTTAATTAAAACATTTCAGGAACTATTTCATTCCACTAAACTAGGAAATGCCCTCCTCCTTTTCCAGCCATTCCATCTTAACCCAAATATAAACCTGAACAATAAAATGATTAAACTAAATAACCTTCCATTAGTCAAGGATTTTACCCTATGGGATATACATAAATACAATCATTTATCCCTAACAGAACTCCGACGGCGCTAGACCTACCTAAAAATATAACATCACCCTGAGGCAATTAAGAGAGCTTACCATATCGACATTCCTCAATTTTCCCAGTACTGATATAGAACAAAACCAGGTGGCCACCCTACTTAAAAACCTAACTAACAAGAAAAATATGGTATCTGTTGCCTACAAGACCTTCTCCACACTTCTTAACCAAGGAAAAATCATATTTGCAGAATACTGGGATCAGCAGGGCTTAAGCCTCTCGATAGAACAGAAGCTTCAGGCTATTAATTATACACTTATGTATTCACCCTATAAAAAACTTTACTACACACAATTTATGATTACCAATAATCTATATCTAACCCCAGTACACTTAAATAAATTTGATCCGAATATCTCCACTGCATGTTCCTGTTGTTCGTATCCACATGCAGATATCATGCATATTCTATGGTCTTGTAGATACTCTCACAGTATTTGGTGCTCACTCAAGGTTCGTCTGGAGAAAATGGGGTATCATAAATCTACACTGTCCTGGGAGATAGCGCTATTACATATCACGAGTATTTACATACCTAAATTTAAGCTCCGTGCCCTAATTATTCTCTGCCTCCTGATCAAATTCTACATTACCAAACTCTGGATGGATCGCTCCAAAATATCCTGGAGGGACTTTAAGAATCTGGCCATTAAGTACATTACTTCCCAAAAACTGCTAATAATTAATTCCCGTAAGCGGGCTACATACCAGAGATTATGGGACTTTATCTTTATACTCTTGTCTAATGATTAATAATTATATCCTTATAGGTACTTCAACTTACCTTTTCTACCCTTGACCCCTATACATACTCACTTATTCTTTAACATCTATCCTGCTATATTGATCTTGGAATTGTAATAGTTTGAGATGTAACTCCCTCCCCACCTGCAGGATTATATGGATGGTTTAAGGAGCATTGTAGCATGACATATGTTTATCCAACATTACTTTACCAATATGTTAATGGTGTCTTTTTGTTTTCTCGGGCACATATGTATATATGTGTATATAGGTTATATTTTGATTTACTTGTACTTATCTGTGTAAGATGAATCCACTAAATATTGCAATAATGTTTATTTTTTCCTTTTGTATCTGTAAATCAATAAAACTGTGTTTAAAAAAAAAAAAAAAAAAAATCTCTGAAAAAGGAAATATCCATGATCAATTATAATCTTTCACAAAATAGTCAAAACATAGGTGCCATGTCTCATTCCTAACTTATTAGCGTAGGTATGCACAAATATATAGGCTGGTGCAATCTAATTCCATAGATTAGAGTCTGGTAATACAATCCTTCAGTAACACTTTCCTGTCTATACTAAGTAGCATGGCATCACTTAGGAGGGGATGACCAAAGTCAAAAACGTCACCTTGGTTAACTAAAGAAATAAAGTACCTTACGACACAGCTGGATATGCTCTGGAGCCTGTCCTGTAGCCTTTATTGTCTTATCAGATTTAAAGGGTCACAGAATCAAGTAAATTCTAGCAAAAAAATTCCAATAACAAACTAATGGACAACATATTCCAAAAGTAATTCAGGAACATAGCCTCTCAGCTATGCAGTCCTCATAACTCTAGGCAACCTAATCCATCACCATAGTCTTTCCCTTCTGAAGTGACTAACCAGATTTTTTTTTTTAAGTAAACCTCATGGCCCTTGAAGGAGAAAAGCTGCAGTTCATCAGCAGACAATTATTTATTGTACTGTCTCTCAACATTCCCTTCCACACTACTCAAATCTGAAAGCTTCTTAAAAAAATGTAACCATCCTCATCAATAACAGGTAGCCTTCCTCATGTGTAGCTTAAGTTAAATGTCAAGGAGAATTCACATCATTTCATTGTACCTCACTAATCACAATTCAAGAACTTTACATCCTCCAAAAAGGGAAAATTGCTACATTCATGCCACTGCATGAAGGTATGCACTCCTTTTCTTACAACCACTTTCATTTCGGGTCTATATTATATCACCAAACACTTAAAAAAGGGAATGGTGATTAATCGACCTTATGTAAGCGAAAGCTTACAATGTTGAAGTGTCAGAACAGCGATTTTTTTCCAAGGGAAAAAAATCACTGTTCCAACAAAACAAAATAAATAAAAATCAATTTCAAACATTACATTAAGTGGGGGACTTCACCCCCCACATCTCCCCTACTTAAATATACCAACTCTATGACCGCACTACAGTGCCAAAAACAGCAAAGTACCAAAGCAACCAAATGAATTCTTTCCCAGGGAAAGAATTCACTTAACAGCCGCTTCGATATTTTGTGTTTTCACCCTTTTAAGATCAACCAAGAAGCATTCGTAAGAATGTGTTTTTGGTCTTGTAATATAGACCCTTCATTTCAACCATAACCCTCTCTTCTGTAGTCTTCTGTGACATCTATCAAAATCTTAGAAAAGTATATACAGTCATAGCTCCTACAATATTTTTCTGCTAAAAAACAGTTCTGAAGCACAGCATGACCCCCCCTCCCCCCGGTCACTGCACAAAATTTTCCCTCTTGTCTTTTATGAACTTGCAGTAAACTCAACCTTTCTCAAAGACTGATGGCTGATTATTACATTGTCATATGTTTACTTGCTAATTGTAGCCTTTCTTTCAGGGGGTTATTCTCCAGCAGGCTTAAGGATATAATTCAGCTTGTTTTCTGGTCAAATGAACTCCCATCACCACTGTGAGTACCATCTAGGCTCCCCTAGGGGATCGTCCTGGGTCCACTACTAACTATCTTTGCTAAAGAAAAATAAATGGCTGTTAAAAGCTCATTCAGTATGCAAACAAATAGACTGTCATTTTTTTTTGGGGGGGGGGTTGAATTTGAATTATCACTAACAAATTCCAGTTAAGCTTCAGTTGTCTACAAAACTGGTTAAACAACTCTGTTTTTCAATGCAATATTTTAAATATAGAAGCAATATTTTTCGTTTTAAGGAAAAGTGGATCAAGTGACAACTCTCACTTCAAAATAAAATCAATAAATAATATCACAAAGTAGTCAATTCAAACAAGTTGCTCAGGGTCATCAAAGATCTGGAATAATCTGGAAATGAAGTATGATCACCATATCAATTCCATTATGTTCAGAATCAATAAAAACGTAGTGTTTTATGCAAGGCCAAACAATTCATGATCAACTAAAAACAGGATTTCAGCAGCTAGGGTTTACCTTCTGTCAAGTTTGCACTATGATTTTACCTTTTTAACCAGCCTTAAATCTCTTCAACTGATAAAGCTTGAACAAATATATTTGTTCAGTATATTCCAAATATGCCTTATTCATTAAACTGGTTTGAATTTAAACAAATACTACCTATAGCACAAATAAAGATATCTCACTAAATTTTCAGTCCTTATTCAAATACACTGATCTCTTCTCTCTAATCAAGAGGCATTCTCCACTCGAGTAGGTTATACTTTACCCAGCCTCCATAACCCAGTTGGAAATATTGTGAGTTTTCTAATCTGTAAAACAACTTACCCCTTATACTCAGGCATACCACCACTCAGAAGCTACATTTCAGAAAGGCATATTTTTGTGATTTTTTGACTTTGTACAAGCATTGTGGCATTTTGTAGGCTAAGTGCCATGATGATTTTCTGTCCTTGTCATTCCTTTTTTATTTGAGCCATTTTTAATAAAAAGCTTTGCAAATGTGTTTATTAAACCACTGTCAAAAATAAATGTAGTGCTTCCCTACCTGGCATCACCCCAGGGATAACACTGAGAGGTATCCATGAAGTTTAAAGGACCACTACCTGTGCATGCACAGTGGTGCAGCCATTAATGTCAGGGGGCACACCCCTTCGCTATTTCCTTTGCTTACATGATGGGGTTAAAGTTTAAGTGAATCCTTTGTGACATAAGCAGAGAGAAATGTATTTTTCCAAAGTGAATTAAAAACAATAGGAGGCAGAGAAAAAAGAAATTAAAGGATGGAATGTGCATTATAAAGCTACAGACACTATGCCACAATGCAGAAGCTTAGGAAAAATGCAATGGAAAATCGGGTCTATATCAGTAGCACAAAATGGCTTCTGAGTGAATACGTAAAGAACAACACACATTCATCGAACCGCAGTTAAGCGATTCAATGAATATGTCACAGGGCAAGGAAGTAGTTGGCCATCTACACGGAGTTGCCCTTTCCTGCGCTATAGTGCAATCTCAGAGTTGGTATATTTAGTTGGGGGGGTGTGGGGGGCACAGCCCCCCACCTGATAATGGTTTGTATTTTTTTTCCAAATGGCCAAGTGAATTTTTTCACAAGTAAAAAATTTGATTATGTGGCAATTCACTATTTACAGGTTTCGCACTTTGTGTTGGCTTTTATGTAGTCGAACATATGTGCTTTTGTTGTTCTGATATAGACCCTGGAAAATCACTTCATGCATTTCTGTGTTAGTTAGCCTAGAAGTGCCTCAACTGTTCACTTACCTGTTACCCACAATACATGCTGCCATTCCTTCTTCTCTATTCATATTCTTCTTTAATCTTGTTACCTATATCCTCATTCACAGAAAATCTTTCTGTTCAATTGTGTTCAACTTTTTCTCTTATTACTAGTCACATTTCTTGGCTTTACTCTTTTTGGGTAAATTCCTTCTTTATTATGTCTTTATTCAGTCATACAGCTACCTTGTTCTGTTCTAAAATTGTGTGTATCATGGGCTCTGTGTATACATTGGGTGCTGTTACTTTATACTCTGTTTTCTGTGCAGGTGTGATATTATCTTTGTCTATAATTTATAACTGAGGCTTGTTGTTACAGGCCTCCAAAGAAAATGTCTTTTGACCGTTTGGAACTTTTTGTTAACAAATTAAATAAATAAAGTAACACATCCTGCAATGGCAAGTGGAAAGTACAACTGAACAGCAAGCATCACAACAGGAATGGTTTATTGCTTAAAAGTTTGATTCTCATTTGTGCCATTAAAGGCAAGATTCTTAGTCCCAGCAGTAATTGCAATGCTACAGAGAAAGCAGTAAAAATAAATATTTCTAGTGATAGAAGTGTATATTCTGATACTAGAAAAACAACCTATTGCAGTAATACAATTATGGCCACGATCGGAAATGCCTGCATCACTAACTCTCATCGGGATAGGTGTATATATTCACAGCTAACAGAGACATCCTGTGGGTTTTCAACTCTCTAATACTGTTTATTTAGAAGCAAGTCCGTTTTCCCTAGAATCTGTATTTGATATTATAAATAATAAGGGTGAAAGTGTTAAAAAGTTGTAACAGAGTAGTAGTTTCACAGAAAGAATGAAAGCCAGATGCGTATAGGATAGAACATGAATGTTGTAAAGATTGTTACTACCGTTGCTATTGCAAATTAAATATCAGAAATCTAGGATACCTGTTTTTACAAAAATAATTGGTTTCTAGGTATACGTTAGTCTGTATAGCTCTAAGCCTTTGAAGGATAATCACGTCTAGAAAAGATGAAAGAACAAAGTTCCTCAAGAATGATAAACTTGTTCAAAGGATGACAACTGTGATCATTATAAACCTGGTAAAATGTCATAACTGCACAGCCCCTCACTAACCAACCAGACCTATAAATTGCAGTGAAATTGTATCAAATGCCACACTGCTAAAATAATTCAGCTTAGGTAGTCATTCAGAAAGCTGAACACTAAGAAACACCACACATGTGCCAACCAGCTTAGTGTAAAGGTGCTACAGGACCACTATGAAGATTAACAAAACAGCAATCTGTCAATCATGTATGTTCATTTCACAAGAAGGAGTCAAGTAATAAATTCTAGAAAAATAGATTTAGTAAAATAAGTATATTTTCTGCCAGGTAATTTAAAGATGGGTATAAGATTTTGCTATGGTTGACTGCAATGATAAATGATGTTGTTAGTGTTAGAAAACCATTTCAGTTGCATTGTTATGATGCCGGGAAGAAGGAAAGTCCTAGAAATATCATTAGACTGTTGTTTTTTTTTTTTTTTTTTTTTTTTGGAAATGCCAAATTAATGTTTACTTTTACAATAAAAGAATCAAAATCTACTTGTCAAAGCATCTCAAAATGTAATATGCAGACAATTTTCTTATTCTAGGGAGGTTATGCAACTGATCTAAAAATCTCACATATGAAAAAATGAAAAATATTACAACTTTAAGTACAGACTCCCGCTGTTTGTTTATTTTTTTCCCACTAATATTGTGTCTAGTCCCTGAATAGTTTTCTTCTCATTTTATGTTCATATCCTAGAGTAACAATTAGTCTAAGAACATATGACAATTATGCTTTGGATATATAAAGGCCCTTTGTAATTTAACTACAATAGTGCAGGAGGATCAGTGAACATTTTGATAATAAAAAATAATGACTATTCTGTTTTGTATTCTTGAGACATTCCTGTACATCTATTATTTTTTTCTCTAGTTATTCCGGTTACTGACTATTTCTTCTCCACTTCATTAACCTGTACTAATGATCCAAGCAACTTAGAATGCTGAATATCAGAATGGGATGATTACAGTCTATTGAGATGCAAGCCAAAGGTCGCAGTGGCCTCATTCTGCAGGCTAAGAAACACAACTGGAACAAAGTGGGGTGCCCCATTAGTTTCCCTAGTGAATGGTAACCAAAAACATGACTCCTTATGATATTTCTTCAGCTTACATTTACCATGTCTATGTCTAATCAACAATAATCTAGTCAAGAGTACCATTAAGAGAGCCAGTTTAAATAATTATTTATTATTATATTATATTATTTATAGCCATTTAAAGAACTATATTGCTGCTTGTAGAGATGTCATTCCTTCCTAGAAGCAGCCCCATGTCAATGTATTAGAGACACTATGTTTATAGTAAACTGGCCTGAATGTTAATTCTGATTTGTGGTAACTTTTAGCTGAAGACCCTTCGTTGTATATGGAAACTACCCTTGTGCCTGCCTTTATTCTTTAAACTGTGTCCATTTTTCATGTGAACTGGGAATGATGGAAATGATTAGAAATGCTCTAGCACCTTAGCAGAACTGGAAAGAGCAGACTTATTACAAATACAGTGGTAAAAAGGACAAGCCCATAATTACCTTGTAGGTGTATATTGTGATTCCATTTCTTCTTTTCTTCTTCTATAGTCAAGGTATATGTGTATAGTTCTGAGCTCTGGTCTGATTCTAGTAAATCTACCTTTCTTTACAACAGGATGAATAATCTTATGCATTTAAAATGTGTATTCACCTTTGTGTCTGTATTCAGCACATTATACATGCTGAAAACATGCATTTATTGTTATGAATGTAGTATTTCATTCTGTAGTATCCAAGTCTAAGTGTAAATACAAAGGGTTGTGCCAATGCACTCCATCTTTTTTGGTTAGATTTTTCATCAGAAATAAATGTTATTGATTTATTTAAAATAATAGGTGTAATTTTTGTTACATTTCTGCCTTAGGGGTCACTTTAATATAGTTACATCATGGCTGCTGAATGAGTGTTGTTCAAAATAACTGTAAAAATCAGTGATAACTACTGTATTGTGCATAACAATTTAGCTCTACTGAATGACAGCAGTTCACATTAAAATTATATCTTTTTAATAGTTTAATCAAAAGATAATTTACATACCATTTACTTATGCAGATGATGAACTCATGTTTAAAGAATTTAAACTACAGTAAAAGGTCACATTTTAATCATGTTTATATGATTTGAAGAGTTGCCTAATCAAACTTTTTATAGCTGAATGAAAAATATTCTTTAGATAGAGTTTACTTTTCAATGCAGATGCTGAAATCATAGTAAAAGAATATAAACTTCAGCAAAAATTCAATGTTTTAATTATGTTTATATGATTTCAAGAGTTGCCTTAATATATGGAGGGATGTAGTACTTATTTATTAAAGATGAAGCCATTTGACTCAAACTGTGAACTGAATACTCAGGTGTGATATTATACAAACACAGAATGCAATGTGCAGTGTGTCAAGTCTTGTGGTCTGTATTAATAAACAATTTATAACACTTGCATGATTTGTGATTCTTTATACTGTTCACAAAATGCATTCTACATCTACTTTGCCAAAGATCATGGGTCTGATTTTTCAGCTTTATATCCCTATCTTGGGTGAATTCCTGCCTGAGTGCTTGATCTGATTTACTTGGTAATTGGGTCTCTCAAATCCCCAATTCGTTTCACTCCTCATGCTTGCTGCCAAGCAAGGATTTACCAGGACTTCCAAGAGGGCCGAACATAATCTCTGTCCTTTGTATTGTAGACTTATGGAACATTGGTGATATATTGTCCTATAAGAAATCGTCATCTGACCTAGGCAGTTCACTAAGTTCCCTACCTTTTTGTAGGTTTGGTATGTAACTGAGATGAGTTGTACTTTAAAACAGACTGATTTTGCATGCCTGATGTTATCATTCCATGCCCCTAGAGTACTTTCACAAAGTCTCATGGTCTACACCAGACGTTCAGTGAGTGGTATGTATTCCCTCATCTGCTCCAGCATTCCTCTACCAATCCAAACTCTAAAAAGAGCAGATAACAGAGCTTTGGATGTTGGTTGGGGAGATGAAGACCTTATCTTTGAAGCAGTGGGCCAGTGTAAGATGACAGCTGCATTAGACAAGTCATATGTAAAGGCCAGCATTTTGCATTGTTGTCTTATCTGGTTTGTATGAAAACTGGTGCATGCTTCAATTCTCAATAACTCAAGGAAATGGCAAAACTGAATGCAAATTCAATGGCAGTTATTGGCATGAACAAAATACTAAAATGGTGTGCCTTAACACTTTCAACATGAATTTGTTAAAACAATTTTTCTTATTTAAAAGTCACGGTGGTGCAGCAGTAGTGTTGTCGCCTCACAGCAAGAGGGTCTTCCGTTCGATTCTCGGCTGGAGCGCCTTCTGTGTGGAGTCTGCATGTCTTCCCCACAGTTGAGTGGCATTCGAAAGACATGCATAAATGGGTATGCCTTCGTTGAAGGTTGGGCATCGGGCTGGCACCTCGGCACCTTAAAAATCTCCTGCCAATCATTAGCAGACTGGAGTTCCACTGTGGCAACTCCTAACTGGGAAAGCCGAAAGAAGAACAAACAATTTTGTATTTGTTAACCAGGGTAGAGCACTAATCTCCATGGACCTTTTTCAAGCTCTGATCGGATCAGGAGTGCTGTCTGGTTAAGTGATTTACTCAAAGTCAGACAAGCAATGGAGGCTGAGGGAATCAAACCCTGCACCACTGGATCTAGGAAACAGCTCCTTAATCCTCTGCATCAACTGCCAGACTGTTTCAAGCTAGTGAGAATTGAAACATGATATTATTTTTCTTTTCTAACTGCGGTGGTGGTGCTGCAGTAGCGTTGTTGCCTCACAGTTAGACGTTGCCCGTTCGATTCTCAGTTAGAGCGTCTTCTGTGTGGCGACATGCGTGAACGGGCATTCCTTCATTGAAGATTGTGCGTTAGGCCTGGCAAGCCAGCACGTAAAACTCTACTGCCAATCATTAGCGGACCGGAGTTCCGCTGTGGTGACCCCTAACCGGGAAAAGCCGAAAGACACAAACAAACAATTATTTTTCTTTTCTAAGTTAATCCAAATGTGCCTATGTTTTTTTATAAATGCATAAAAAATATGTAGTCCGAAGGTTATTACTCTTTTGTAAGCTAAATAATCGAGGGTCTATATTATATAATTGAAAATTCAGTTCAGTGAACGACAGTTCCATCGAAAATGCCATTCAGCGAGCTGTTCATAGTAGGATCATGGTCCCATGAAGATTGTAAAATTTGCCCTTTCCTCACTGTAGTCTGATCTCAGAGTTGGTATATATAATTAGTGGATGGTGTGGGGGTGCAACCCCCCCCCACAAAGAGCAAATAGCATTTTCGATGTAAGTGCCGTTCGCAGAACTACATTTTTGAGTATGTAATATAGACTTAATAACCTATGTTTATTTACAAGGAGTCAGATATATTAAAAAGCCTAGTTTGAGCTGATGGCTGGCTTGAAATGCATATTTATGTGAAAGATATTATTCTGAACTCATTCTACCTTTTCACTTTTTTAATTTAAAATTCATTCAGTGCTAAACCTGTGTCTTCCTTCATTACCAGTTCATAGGAACAGATAAAGCAAGCTACATCATCAAATTCAGGAAGTAAGCTCTTAAAACAACAGGATTCATATATTGCATGGATCAAAATTCAAAGTTGCTACAATTATAAATACAAAGCATAAACAAAAGCATATAGCTCACGAAAGCAAAAACAGGCATTTAAATAAATAACATCAGCTACTCACTTTATACTTTCTAAAAATAAGCCAGTAAATACACAGCAGTCACAGTATTTCACTCACTTAGTGCTAAGCCTGTGTGTTCCTATGAGCTGGTAATGAAGGAAGACACAGGTTTAGCACTGAATGAATGAAATACTGTGACTGCTGTGCATTTTATTGGTTTATTTAAAAAGTGAGTAGCTGATGTCATCTATATAAATGCTTGTTTCTGCTTTTGTGAGTTATATGGTCTGAAGACGCCACTTGTGGTGAAAGCGCTTACCTACTCGCACTTGTTTATTAAAGTTTTTACGGTTGCCGTGCATCTGACTGTCATTCATTTGGCTGTTGTTACACTCATATATTCCATCTTTGGCAATCCGTTTACTTGTTGGATGATTTTTTTATCTGATTTGTACAGATGCTTGTGTTAAAAATGTATCAACAGTGGGTCCTGCTGGACAGAAAATAAATATACATGTATGTCAGGCTTTATTGTTGTAACTGCTGAAATGTATATACTTTAGCTGAGGATACTGGGAGGGAAGGGATTAAGCTCAGCCCAACTAACCTTAAGAAAAATAGCCTGAAATTTAATGACTTGGTTTTGGTCATAAAAATTCTATCTCACAGGTCTGAATGCAGCCAGAGACCCAATGCCTGTGAAAAGCCTTTCTGCAGGAAGTGTAGTAGTGTTGGAATTGTTTTATAGCTTCCAGATGCTGTATTAAGCCTTTAGCTAACATTCTGTGTGTGTATTGTGACACATTTATGCCAAATCCTGGCACAGTATCTAGTGAAGGGGTAATATGGGAACCACAGAGTCAGGTGAACAGATGTGATGCCATCCTGTAGCCAGCACTGAAATTGTGCTTGGATACTAGTGAGAGATGTGATAGTGGCACTCAGCACTCTGTTATTGGAACTGACACAAGACACTCATCCACTTCATATTATCTTGCTCTAGCCAGTAAGTAGGAAATGGTAAGTTAATAGAATATAGTGAGATTAGTTAAATTTAATTTTTTTTCTGTATCTGTATGATTCTTTCCTTCTGTGTTTTTTTTTTTATGTTTCATGTGAATTGAAACTCTGGTGTTTATTGTGAATTTATATTCAGGATTTTCATGTTTTCTTTTATTATTTATTAATAAACATATCCATACCTTTCATTGTTGCTGGTCTTTTAGAAAATATTTAACCTTTGAGACTAATAGCATTTATTTAGTGGCACTGGGGTTCCACGTTCCTGAAAGTCTTGCTGTTCGGCTTGGAAACTCTACCATTTGTATAATTATTAATTTTACTAAGAGTAATTGAGTACCCTGATATGAGCCTTAAAGTAGCTGGCTGATGGCAATAAACCTACCTTATAGTCTGGGTGGAGGTGGAAAAGTGAGTAAACTGTGCCAGCCTTTCCCAGGTGTGTGTGTGTGTGTGTGTGTGTGTGTGTGTGTGTGTGTGTGTGTGTGTGTGTGTGTGTGTGTGTGTGTGTGTGTGTGCGTCAGCTACTTTGATCAGGGACACTGAGAGCACTGATTTTATAGGGTGGAGGACTTGACTTGGAACACCTGGCTAAGGGCTTATCTCTATAGCTGTGTCAGTGAGAGTCTTCTTTGGGACCTGGATAGGTAGCCCAGCCCCAGGACTGGACTGTGCATTCCCTGTGTGGTCTTTAGGGAAATTGTATTTGGTGCAAAGAGTTGCATCTGAAAATACTGTGTCTATTCTTTTCTCAGTGAATGCTTCCCACCAGTGTCAGTGGTGAGGGTTGAGGCTCCTTGATCACTGGCTCATAGGAGGAATGTCACATATTGGTGAGCAGCAGTATAAGTATTAATTGAACTTCTGAAGCCTGTAGGCAGTCACAAGGTGTGTGTATTCTCAGCAGCCACAAGGTAAGAATACAGAGTTTCATTTTCCACAACAGTTTTATTTATTTTTGTTAGTTTAGTTTAGTCAGGGAATGCAGGCAAAGATGTCAGCAGAGGATTGTGGCAAGCTGGCAAAGAAACAGTTGGCTAAGGTGTGCAAATACAAAGGACTGGTGCATGCCAACCTGACTAAAGAGGAAATGATTTCAGCCTTAGTTACAGCTGCAACACAGACCAACAACCAGGAAGATAACCAGTCTGGCGATGGGAATGTGCAGCCCTCAGAAACAGGACAGTTCACCTTTTCCTCAGAGGATTTAAAAAACAGTCTGGAATTAAAGGGATTTGAACTGGAGGCAAAACGTATGGAATTAAATTCAGCAAAGAGACTGCAGTGTTTGGAGGCTGAAGAAAATGAGAAGCACTGTCAACATGAGAAGGGCATGCTAACTTTGATGGGAACATGGAGGTAATGGGAAGGGAATAACTGAACTCCAGAAGCAACAAAGGTCAGTACATTTCTTCCACAGTATGCAGAAGTTGATCATTTTCATAGTTTTTATTCATATATTTGAAAGAGTATGTAGACAATATGATGTTGCCCAAGGGCTCTGGGTATGGTTCCTGACCCCCTTACTCCATAGTAAAGCTGTAACCACTGTTTCTAAATTGTCTGATACTGATTGTTTAAATTATGACCAGGTTAAACAATGTTTATTGGAATGTTATAAGTTAACATCTGAAGTTTACAGAAAACAGTTTCATGAGCATAGATGTAGGGGAGATGAAACTGTATGGGATTATATTCCTGAGCTAAGCACTTATTTTCATAGGTGTGTGAGTGGGTATCAGGTCACCACTTTCAAAAGGCTGGCAGACATTTTGGTGAGAAAACAAGCCCTTAGCACTTTGCCTGAGGACATGAGAATCTGGTTGGTAGACCAAGAGTATAACTCTGCAGATGAGCTGGGGAGAAAAGGTGACTTCTACTTAGCAAGCAGGGCACTACTGCACAAGAAGGGGATACCCAGCACTGCACATGGAAATAAGGGGACCCATGGTGAGCAGCCGAAACCACCCTAACAGAGTCCACCAGTAACATAAGGGGACCCATGGTGAGCAGCCGAAACCACCCTAACAGAGTCCACCAGTAACAGTGGAAGCCACTAGTTAGTGATTATGCCTAAACTAATTGCTCAGCTAAAGGAGGATGTGACCTTCTTTATCAAATATAACCTAGAAGGTGTTATGCCTCCTGCTGTCTGTTGAGATTATTTCAAAATGCACAGACGTAGGGCCTGTTAAGTGTGCTAAGGTGAAACTCCTAACAGAGGTTAATGGAATGATTATGCTGCTGGAGCATTCTCTGAAGGTATTGTGCAGACCCTGCAAATCTCTCTTTAGGGACAGAAATACTATATAAACTGACGTGGTGCACTGCATTAAGACGTGTAGCTACACTTGGAAAATGCAGCCACTTTGTCTTGGGTCACAGAGTTAAACAAAACGAGAGAGAGATGAAGTAACTGTTGTCAGGTTTATAGGAAGATTTCAGGCATCAGCCTAGAATTTTTGAAGTTTACTAACAGTTGTAGGATGACATGAGGGAGAACTTTGACTACAATGTCACTAATGGAAGACCCAATCTGAAAAAATGTATTAGCAAGCTCATTTAAACCAGTCTGTTATGGCCAAGAAATGGGACATTTTTGTGCTAATGATACAGTTACTCTAGGTATATGAAGGTCTTTTCTCAGATTTAGTTCACTTAAATACATCAGTTGCTATTAGCAGTTACTGTGCATGTCAAAGCATTGTATAGTCTACATAGCACTTTGATCGGTATGTTCTTGTTTTTATGCAGGTAAGATAAATAGAAGACATAACCAGAAAATGTATGAACACATAAAGGCAATTTAAGTACAAGATTGAAAGAATGCATTTTATACACGTAATATGAGATGTGACAACTTTAAAAAGTTTTTTTTTCATTTCTTGAAAAAATAGAAGTTCACAAATGAGAAGGAGATTTTAGCTCACAGTTAAAATATAGGGAGTTAGTGTGGCAAACTCTTTTGGATGAAACAGACTTTTCAAGTTTAAATGACGACAGCGTCAGAGTTATAGGAAACTCCATAACGTTAAGCAGAAAATTGCTATTTATTATTAGTATGACCCTTTTTTATCATTTTATCTAGCAGTATTTGTTACAGTGCTGTTTTAGACTGTTTTAGACTATTTTAGTGACATCACAGGGCATGTAGTTTTTAGGCAAGTATTTAAATATGAAAGGGTTCTTATTTCATTTGTTCTAAAGAAGTCTTGTCCTGTCATCAAGTACAAAAGTGTTTGATTTGTTTAATACAAATGACTTAAGGAATGCACAAGGTGTGATTTCATCAGCCTTTGCTTTTTATTAATGACACTATACACACACACACACACACACACACACACACACACAGATACATTTTTAACCTCACTTTGTCCCACAAAAAGAGGGGATATAAAAAAACACATACATATCAACTACAAAGTGCAAATATTAAAACAAAAGTTGATTGTGTCATCCAAAAAAAAAAAAATATATATATATATATATATATATATCATCCTAACAAAAGTAAGCAATAGAAATTCGACCTACTTTTCCCATAGATTTTAAAGAAAAAAACTATAAAACTAAATATCTCCCCACCCAAAAAAAATACACATGAACTGTACAGCAACCTAGAATGCACAGGTATATACAAAATACAAATACAATATGATATTGCAAAAAGAAAGTACCAATGAATATAAAAATAATGCCAAATAAGCAGAAAACCTTTGCACCTATACTGATGCAAACTGAATATAGAACTTGTCCTATGGTAATATCACAAAACCCCTCCCATATATCTATAAGAGCACTGCTACAGTTGCATACCTCCACATACCTTAACATTTGTGCTGTAACAGAGACCTGGTTAAAGGCAGCAAAAAGCACCCCTGCACTACCAGGCTATAACTCATTCCTCACCTTTCGGTCCCAGAATTTGGACTGAAGCTCCAAAGGCGGTGGTGTTTCCATATTCATAAAGGATGTGTACTCTTCCAGATTGGTAGCCCAACATAACACATCAGAGATACTTCAGATGCAGCTAACATTGGGTAAGACAGAGATTCAGGTCATAGCCTGCTATAGGTCCCCAACCATGTCCCAAGACTCACACTCCACGTTCCTAAGCACCCTGGAGAATATTAGGGTCCAACCTAACACTCTCATACTGGGTGACTTCAACTACCCCTCCATTAACTGGTAAACTACTCGTGTACCAATACACTTGCCCAACTTTTCCTGGAATTCATTAATTCCAATGCCCTGGACCAGCTCATTCTTAGGCCCAGTAGAGGTAGCAACATCCTTGACCTGGTCATTACTAACATGGGCGATCCTTGCTCTACACCATTAGTCAACTCCTCCCTGGTTAGATCCGACCACAAACTAATCACTTTGGAAATCCACATCCCTCCCACCTGCCTCGTAAAGGTAACCACTATGAAAAACTTCTCCAAAGCTAACTTTGGACTCCTGAAAACAGAGGTGGCTAACTTCACAGCACCTATGTAAAGGGAGAATAGTTGTATGACCGCTGAATCCTACACCAATGCACTGTACAAACACGTATACAAATGCATGGATCTTGCCATACCCAATAGAACCAAGACGCTCACCTCCAAAAAAAGAAAGCCAATCTGGTGGTCCCCTGCCATAAACTAACTCTACAACAGAAGGAGGAAACTGATGCAAAATAAGGTGAAGTCCCAAGACTGGAAAAACTCCCTTGTCAGCCTCAAAAAAAAGTTGAGATCCCTCATCAAATCTTCTAAATCTAGCTGTGAAAACACAATTGTGTCAGATAGTAAAGACAACCACAAGGCCTTCTATAGTTATGTAAAGAATCTCCATGGCAATACCCATATTTGCATTGAGATGCTGTACAATGGTACCTCCTAGACCGAGCCAACAGATATTGCCAATATACTGGCTGACAGATTCAGTGCCAACTTTACCCCTCTCTCTCCCACCAAAGGACCAATCACAATACCAGTAGATTGCCAGGCACCCAGTATTACTGCTGCACAGGTTAAAACAGCACTGCCCAAGGCCAAGAATACAGATTCTGTGGGACCTGACAATATCCCTGGCTGTTTTCTACATGAACTACAGAGTGAAATGGCACCTCACCTATGTGCCCTGTTCAATCACAGCCTCACCTCAGGCTTTGTTCCTACTGAATAGCACACTGCTACAGTCATCCATCTCCACAAAGGAGGAGTGACTACAGACCCTGGCAACTATCGCCCCATTAGCCTGACTAGTCTGATATGCAAAGCTGTGGAACGCATCATCATGGACCTAATAAACGAGATAGGGAATCTCCAAACTCTGGATTCTGCACAGTTTGATTTTTGTGAAGGGTAGATCATGCCTACTCAAATTGGTTAACTTCTCTGAGTCAGTCACCAAAGCTGTGGATGATGGCAAGGTGGTTCATACAGCCTACCTTGATCTAGCCAAAGCTTTTGATACCATTCCCCACTCAGGAATCATAGAAAAACTCACTAAGCTAGGCATCAACCCCTATATCACTAGGTGGGTTGCAAACTGGCTCTCAGATAGAACCCACAGTGTCAAAGTAGCTGTCAGACTGCTGACCAGTCACTACTGGAACCCCACAGGGTTCAGTCCTGGGTCCTCTCCTGTTTGGTATCTACTTCTCTTAAGTCCAGGCAAACACGAAGGGACTCTGGCTGACAAAGTTTGCAGATGATTGCAAGTTGGGAGCTATTATTAAGTCCCCAAGTGATGTTGACATCCTACAGAAAGGCCTCACTGAGACCAATGACTGGTGTCAGAACTATGGCCTTGGGCTCAATGCCAAAAAATGTGTCATCATCCCCTTTGGGAAAAAAACGGTTCCCATGAATTACCACATTGATGGTAGTCCACTGAACACAGAAGGCATTATAAGAGATCTGGGAACACAGGTTGACTGCAACCTCTCTTTTGACCACCTCATTGCCACTGTGGTCAGAAAGTCCTTCTATGTGGCACATCTCATTACTAAGGGTATTGCACCCAAGAAGAAAGAGGTCAGTGTCTCCCTCTACTCTTCCCTCATTAAGCCAGTCATTGAGTAGAATGCCCCATTTGGCATGTACCTCACTAGACACCTGCAACAACTGGAGAGGCCACAAAAGTATGTCACAAAGAGGATCTTAGGCCTTAAACATTTGTCCTATATGGGCGGACTCAAAAAACTCCAACTATTGTCTGTCTCATATCGCCTACTTAGAGGCAATCTCTGCTTGACTTACAAAGTAATGTCTGACTCAGCTCTGTTATAAATGCTACATCTAAAGAAATCTCAATCCCTTTGCACCACATGCTCCAGAGACCTTAACCTCATTACCACAATCAACAGAACAAGCTGGAGGGACAGGTTTATAACCCAGAGACTGCCCATGCTATGGAATAGACTTCCCATACATGTCAAACAGAGCACCTCACTAGCCCTCTTCAAAAGAAATCTTGATGAGTGGATGGGAAATAGAAAATGCACCCCAGGGATCACTCCAGTGGTTCTACTTGACAGAGACCCTGGGAACTATGGTCGGATGGCACAATGCCAGGGTAATCCTATGGGCTAGACTTGTAAAGGCACCAGGGCCATTAGCCTAGTACACATCTATGAACCTATCTAATATCCAACAATGTTCAGAGTTATTCTGCAAAAATAATGCACACTCTGACCTAAAGGAAAAAGCTAACACCCTAGTGCAAATTTTACTCCACCTACAGTTATAGCTATTGCACAGATTCCATAATCCAAGCAACCCCCCCCCTTAATTTACTGTGGAACAAGTGTTTTTTCAGCTCTTTCAAAAGCTAAGAACACTTTATCCAGGGGTCCTGATATTATATCAGGTTGCCTGATTACTGGTGCCAAATATAGCATATCTCTACACCTACTTAACCTAAACCTCTCCACTGCTTACATTCCCATAGCCTAAAAACAACCACTGCAATGCCATTACTCAAGGTGGCTCAACCACAGACCTTGGTAACTGTATACCTATTAATCTCAATAGCTTAATATATAGACTTATGTTGTGTATTATCTCAGATCTCATTAATCTGGATATTGAAAATCTCTTAACCCTGAATCTTCACCAAGTCATCTTTCTCACAGGAGAGTCCTACCTGTCTAACCTCATTAATTTCTTTGAAAAAGAAACAAAAGCAGTGGATAGCAGACATGGAGTACATACAGCATATCTAGACCTGGCCAAGGTCTTTGAAACCTCATGCAGGCATCATTGACAGACTTGTAAATCTGAATATCAATCCTTATGTTGTGTAATGGCTAGCTAACTGGTTGTCTGACAGAACCCAAGTTGTTAGAGTTACAGGTGCCACTTCTAAAAGAAAAAAATATATCAGTGGTGTACCACAGGACTCAGTGTTGGACCCTCTTCTACTTGGCATCTATTTCTGAAACCTTCATACGAACACTCCTGGCCAATGGTTATCAAAGTCTGCAGATGACTCTGAACCAGGTGTTGTTATTTGATATTCTGTTGACTCATAATTGCTCCAACATGGGTTAGACCATGTTAACAACTGGTAAAGAAAAATGGCCTCAAATTCACTGTCAAAAAATATAGCATAGATCATTTTGGTAAACAAAACATTTTCACATACCATATAGATGACGCACCCCTACAATCATCCACTGCTGTAGGGAATTGTTTGGACCATCCTGCCTCCGCAGTCATTCAGAAAGCCTTCTATCTCATCTGATTTCCAAAGGAATCTTCACCAGATCTTCTTCTTTTGGCTGCTCCAGTTAGGGTCACCACAGCAGATCATCTGTTTCCATTTTTTCCCTGTCCTCTGCATCTTGCTCTGTCACACCAACCACCTGCATGTCCTCTCTCACCACATCCATAAACCTTATCTTAGGCCTTCCTCATTTCCTGTTACCTGGCAGCTTCATCCTTAGCATCTTTTTCCCAATATACTCTGCATCCCTCCTCAGCACATGTCCAAACCAACATAATCTTGCCTCTCTGGCTTTGTCTCCAAACCTTCCAACCTGGGCTGACCCTCTAATATACGTATTCCTAATCCTGTCCACCCTCGTCACTCCCAGTGCAAATCTTAACATCTTTAACTCTGCCACATTCAGCTCTGACTCCTGCCTTTTTGTCAGTGCCACTGTCTCCAACCCATATAACATAGCTGGTCTGCACCAGATACATATGTCTTAATTCCCCTATACTGATATCTCATCAGATCCATTATAAAATATAATGTACCTTTTGACACTTTTTTGTCTAAACATAGCAGCAAACGTAAGACACTTCAGAAATTCCTAAGTAAAAAGATCAGTGGACTCAAAAATTTGAGTTATCAGGACAGACTAAGCAGACTGATTGTCTAGTACAGCGGTCTGCAACCTGCGGCTCTGGAGCCACATGTGGCTCTTCCACTTCTCTGCAGTGGCTCCCTGTAGCTTAGAAAAATAATGGCCACTCTACCACAACACACACACATAGAGTGATCAAGTGATGGACTTTAAATATTACTCTTATAAATGTAGAAACTTGCTAGAATAACATGTTTTCTTACCATGCATTCTACACACACTGAGACCGATCCCCTGCCAGCAGCATCTCCTGAAAGGTTTCCATACCTCTCCTACCTCTCAAACTCTTACCACAAGAATCTGAACAGAACCCAAATAAAGGGGAGTGAAGGAACAAAAATAGGGATGGATTTTAAGTATTGCTCTTATTAACTTAGAAACTTGCTAGAATGACATGGTTTCTGTTAACATGCATTTTACACACACACACACACACACACACACACACACACACACACACACACACACACACACACACACACACACACACACACACACACAATTACATCTCAAATGTGCAGATTTTTGCACAATGTCCTGGCTTTTGCCTCATATTTTTGGTCTGTTTCTCATAAAATTGTGGTTTTCTGGCAAATCATTGAGGGCTGAAGTCAGAAAAAATAGACATTTGAGTTTCAGACTTCATACTCTTCAGAAAATTCATGCTAATGCAAAATCTGTTATTCTATCAACTTTATAAGTTTGCAAGAGCAATATTTAAAAAGTGTCCCTATTTTCTGGCCTTTGTGCCCCATTATTTATGGCTTTGCCCAGATTTCTTGTTGTAAGAGGTCGAAAGATATGAAACAGACACACACACACACACACACACACACACACACACACACACACACACACACACACACACACACACACACACACTCTGAGAGTGATTGAGCAATCCCAACAAAGGAACAAACATAGGGACAGATTTTAAATATACTGCTCTTATAAACTCAGTTCTTTTATATTTAGTATAATAGCTATATATATAAAACGTTATACGCTGTGTTATCTTCATTTTAGGAGTCAAATAGGTTTTGTGGCTCCAGATGAATTTTATTTTGTGGGAGAGGGGCCAAAAATGGCTCTTTTGATAGTGAAGGTTGCATATACCTGGTCTAGTACTTATCTGTGAACCTCTAAAACTACACAACTGAAACTAATGGGAAACGAATATAAACAAAAAGTAAAATGTGGAATACATGAGAGGCTGTTAAGAGATGCATAAAAATATATTTTAAGTTTAGGGAAAAAAGTTTTTTATTAGTGGCAAAGTACTACTGACTCAAAGACTATGTTCACAAAACATGTAGGATAATTAACCAGTCACACAAACCAGATACCTACATATTCCATTTATCTATTTTTGTCTGCTTTTTTAGGTTAGAATAGTGTTTCTCCATTGATTTCAGTGGTCTGCACTAATTGCCAGGCTAGGGAATTCATAAGAAATGCACAATGCAGCTTACATGCATTGTATGACCCCTCTCTTTGCCTAGTCTAGACATTAGCATGAGTCATAAACGTGAATTTTTGATATCCTGTTGTGCACCAAGCAGCCAAGAAAGGCATACAGTAGTGAGTAAGTACCAAGTATAGTTAAAGGTTCAGCTAAAGAATTCTGTAAGCAGCTCCTCGGTAGGTGGGGTAACCCACTGTCAATAGTGTACTGCTGTTTGTGGGAGTGTAAGGCGAACTAGGAATGAAGGATCCATAATAAGTAAACTAGGGAAAAGAGTGAACTAGGACATGGCTGAATACATACTGGGTACACGTGGCATAATAGGAAAGTATTTTCATTGTCTGTGGGAACATTACTGCATAGGGTAGCAAGGCAAAACAATTAATACTGGGAGATCAGGAGGTCCACAAAGGAAATCAAAAGAGAAAAATAGCTTGAAGCACGGTGTTTAAATGTAGGGGAGGGGAGGCTGTGTGTGTGTGTCTATACTTACATATATATATATATATATATATATATATATATATATATATATATAGACATGAGATTATTACAAAGCTTCATATATATTGTTATATAGACACATATATCCATGGAAAAGTAGTTAACTGTAACATTGTCCCACCATTTGACTAAGAGGGTGGGTTTTGTTTGCATTCTTAATGACCAAAATCTGCTCTTATCCAGAAATACTTTCAATAGCTTTACTATATACCTGTTGGTGCATCAGCTTGAGGTGTATTATACTAATCAAAACAAGTATGTGGTCAATACTTTATAGTCTTTAATCCCTGTAAGGTAAGCTCTGCTTTTAAACTCTTTATTACTGGTTCTCTGTGAACAGGAAACATATCATAGCGAGACATAGGCAATTTAATCTTCAGATACAGTACATTAACATAAGCTTATTGATACTGCAATAGTATTTATTTATTATTTTACTCACATATCTCCATTCTTCTGGAGCATTTATCTTTGTGCCATATTTAGGAGAATGTATCATCGAAATATCCGTTAACTTTCATAGGTTCAATAGGTAGGTACTAGGCTATCGGCCCTAGGGCCTATATAAGCCTAGCCATAAGGATTCCCTGGCTTTCGCCATCCAAACAAATAATTTTCCTGTGCCCCTGTTGAAGAGAACCACAGAGGTGATCCCAGGGGTGAATTTCCTATTTCCCATCCAATCATCAAGATTTTTCTTAGAGGGCCAATGAGGTGCTCTGCTTGACATGAATGGACAGTCTGTTCCAGAGTATGGGAAGTCTCTGAGTTAGGAATGTATCCCTCCAGAATGTTTTGTTTATTGTGGTGACAAGGTTTAGGTCCCTGGAGCATGTGGCTCAGAGGGATTGGAATTTCTTTACGTGTAGCATGTCCAACAGCTCTGGGTTTGACATGGCTTTGTATGTTGGGCAGAGATTGCCTCTGAGTAGGCGATATGCGATGGAGTAGAGCTGGAATTTTTTGTGGCTGTCTGCATAGGGCATCTGTTTAAGGCTGGTGATCCTCTTTGTGAGGTATTTCTGCAGCCTTTCCAGTTGTTGTAAATGTCTTGTGAGGTACATACCAAATGGGGCATTGTACTCTGTAATAGGTCTAATGAGGGATACGTAGAGAGGAACAATAACCTCCTTTTTTCTGGATGAGAAATCTTTTGTGATGGGGTGTGCCACATAGAAGGATTTCCTGACCATTGTGGTGATGTGGTTATCAAAGGAGAGACTACTGTCCACCTGTGTCCCCAGGTCTCTTATCACACTTTTGATGTTAAGTGGACTACCACCTATGTGGTAGTTCATGGGCACAGGGCTTTTCCCAAAGGGGATGACTATGCATTTTTTTAGTATTGAGCTTGAGGCCATGGCTTCAACACCAGGCATCTGTCTCAGTGAGGCCCTTTTGTAGAATGTCCACATCATTTGGGGATTCAATAATGGCTCCCAGTTTGCAGTCATCTGCGAACTTTGTTAGCCATAGACCCTCTTTGTTGGCCTGAACTTCAGAGAAGTAGATGTCAAACAGGAGGAGACCCAGGACTGAACCCTGTGGTATACCACTTGTTACTGGTCTGGAGTCAGATTTGGAGTTGGCTACTTTCACGGTGTGGGTTCTGTCAGTGAGCCAGTTGGCAATCCATTGTGTCACATAGGGATTTATGCCCAATTTAGTGAGTTTATCTATGATTCCAGAGTGGGGGATGGTGTCAAAGGCCTTGGCGAGGTTTACATAGGCTGTGTGAACCACCTTACCCTCATCCACGTCTCTGGTGACTGCTTCAAAGAATTCAATCAGGTTTAGGAGATATGATCGACCTTTCACAAGCCCAAACTGGGTGGAGTCCAGGGTTTGAAGTTTACCTTTGTCTTTGTTTATAAGTTCCATGATGATACATTCCATGGCCTTGCAGATCAGACTTGTCAGGCTAATGGGGTGGTAGCTCCCGGGGTCCGTGGTGAATCCCTCCTTGTGGAGTGGGATAACCATAGCTGAGCACCATTCAGTAGGGACAAAGCCTGAAGTGAGGCTATGATTGAACATGGTACTTAGGTGGGGTGCCAGTTCATTTTGTAGTTCGTGCAGAACACAGCCCAGGATGTTGTCTGGTCCCATGGGTGCTGTATTCTTGGCTTTGGAGAGTGCGGTTTTTACCTGTGCGGCCGTGATTACCGAGACTTGGAATTCTTCTGGTATTGAGATGGGCCCTTTAGGGGGTGAGAGGGGGTGAAATTAGCACTGAACCTATCTGCCAGGATGTTGTCAATATCAGTTGGTTCTGTATATTTATTGCCATTGTGCTGTAACTCAGAGCAGATCTGAATGTTGCCATTGAGATTCTTGACATAACTATAGAATGCCTTGTGGTTGTCTCTAGAATCTTTGGCAATTTTGTTTTTGTAACTAGCTTTGGAGGATTTTATGAGGGATCTCAGTTTCTTACTGAGGCTGACAAGGGAGATTTTCCAGTCCTGGGATTTTATTCATTTTTGCAACAAATCCTTCCTTCTGTTGTAGAGTTTACAATTTCCTAGGGTGAAAACTTAATTACTCTTAATCATCATAATTCTTCTGCATAAACTATCTTTATATACCCAACATTCCTTTTTCCATAACATAGTATTTTCTCTAGTCTACTTCAGACTTCTTACTACCTTATTTCTAATTACAATGTCCCTTTATTCATGAATGCCATGTTGTCTAGCTTCTCAAAAAATCCTCAGTCAGAAAAAAACAAGTAACTCTACCTATTCCCTGTAATATCTTAATCTTGAAAACTCCTTCCAGTCTCCCCAGATTGCTTCTCTCTTTTATACAAACCCAACCTCCACCTTCATCTTATTCCTACTGTACAACTTAAGCAGCTGTCTAAAACATATACATTTTATCTACTTATTTAACCTTAAGTTTAATATTACTCCTATGGGCACCATCATATCCAAAGAGAACATCCAAGTAATACAACTCATGGCAGATTACACATTTTCTTCAAATATATACTCCCTTACTTCCTCAGTCTGTATCATGCCACTGTGCTAGGACGATCATCAACACATCTGCCCATCACCTTAGCCAACAGGGGAAAACAGGTTTTTATCACCAAAGTATATGTAAAGCTCTCATACAGTCAAATAAATCATAGTCAGCACTACTGGAATAAATCTTTCAATCATATAACTTGCACCTTTTACTTGCAGTCATATTAACATTTATCATAATCACTTCTAGTTTTTGCAAACCATACTAGCCCTTAAACTGCCTCCACTTTGACTAAGATATCTTATCACCAATCAGGCCAAGCAAAAGAGGAAAATCATGTTTATATTCATTTCAATGATTCCAAATTTTAAAGTATCCAGTGTGTCTTCTAATCCACTCAACTAAAGTATTTTTAGGACAACTGGTATATTTTATTCTTTGTACACCTTCCATGTCCTTATCATGTTCGGCCATTATGTACATACAACATACCATTTAGAAGTAAGCAAAGCCCATAGTCGAGGCAACCAGTATTTTATTTACTTATATAATTTACCCCCTCGTTAAAACATAAACCTTTCCAGTTATTCATCTTCCCCTTCTCTCTCGCAATATATTCTTATGCAACTTTCATCCTTCATACAGTTTAATCATTTTACTATGATTCTCAGCTGGAGTGCCTTCTGTGTGGAGTCTGCATGTCCTCCCCGCGGTCGAGTGGCGTTTGAAAGACATGCGTGAATGGGCTTGCCTTCGTTGAAGGTTGGGCATCGGGCTGGCGACTCGACACCATAAAAATCTACTACCAGTCATTAGCGGACCAGAGTTCTGCTGTGGCGACCCCTAAATGGGAAAAGCCAAAAAGACACACAACTATGAAATAGTATTTGTATAGTTCAAGAATATTCAACAGTTTTCTCAGTATTTGTAATTATGTATAGCTGGTCTACCATATTCGCAGTTTTGGAATGTAAATAATTTATGTAAAGAAAGGACCATTCAGTCTTGCATTGTTTGCATACTGAATTGGGAATTCTGATAATAAACTGAAATAATCAAACATAAAAGCAAAATGTGGTAGTTTACAATTTCATGTCCATCATAAATGTCAGTTCCTTATTAAATTCTTAAGAATATTTGAGTTCACTGAAACTCTCATTGCTTATAGTTCATAAGTAAAACACCATCATCATCAACCCCCTTCTTATCATTTTCTACATGAGGTGAGGGTGTCATGTCAACTGTCACCATCTCTCTGTATTCAATGCTGCACTGCCTTCTTCGACACTCATGTCTGACTGTCACAAGTCTTCTCTCACACAATCCATCCACCTCTTTGCTGGATGTCCTCATTTTCTCTTTCCTTCTTTCTGTCTGTCACAAATTGTCTTCCCCAGATTGTCTTCTGCTTTTCTGCACATGTGCACAAACCACTATAATCTGTTCTCTTTGACCTTTACTGCAACTGGAGCTATTTTGGCTTCAGCTTTTATATCCTCATTTCTTCATCTGTCCCACAGTGTGCATCCTACCACCCAACTCAGACACTTCATGTCCGTTACCTCTAGCTTCCCCAGCTGCTCTGCCTTTACTGCCCAGGGTTCTGTACCATACAGTAGTACTGGTTGCACCATTGTTTTCTGCACCTTAGTATATATATGTATATATTATACCTGACACTCTGTGCCAGTTGGCTGCAGCCCCTCTGATACTAGCTTTGACTTTCTCATTCAGACTTCTGTTCTTCTCAACCACCACTGCTAGATACTTGAAGCTGTTATCCTGTTACACTGTTTTCCCTTCCATCTCAGTTCCTTCTGATTTTCCCTGTTTGCTGCCATTACAACTGTCTGATCTGTTCTGAGTTTCACCCCATGTGCCTTAAGTTTTGCATTCCATTACCCTATCCTTTGCAAAAGTTATTTCTCAGAGTCTGCCTGTAATACCACATTATCTCTATACAACAACTCTGTTGATGTCTCCCCTCCAACCTGTTTTCTAATGTAACCCATCACCCAGTATGAACAACAGTGAGCTCAAAGCTGAACCCTGATGTACACCCACTTCCACTGGGAATCCCTCTCTGAGACCAAACACTGCTCATACTTGAGTCATTGGGTCCTTGTACATAGCTTGCACTAATTCTATCAATATGTCTGGGACTTTGAACCAACACAGGATTGCCCAAATCAGCTTTCTTCGGACCTTGTCATATGCTTTGTCAAGTCTATGAAGGCCCAGTTGAACTCTCTTCTCATCTCTAGCTTCTTCTGAAGTATCTGTCTCGCTGCATATATTGAGTCAGTGGTGCTGCATCCTGATCTAAATCCAAACTGCTCTTCTACCTTCTTACTTTCTACTACTTTGTGTGTTCATTTATCAGTCACCCTCTCCAGAACTTTAATGTAATGTATCAGGAGTTTAATACCGCTGCACTGTTCACAATTGTAAATGTCCCCTTTGTTCTTGAACACTGGCAATAGTATGCTTATTTTCCAGTCATCTGGGATACACCTTTCTGTTCACACTGCTACGAGTACCATCAGGAGCCATTTCTGCCCTGTCTCACCCAGCGTTGTTATCATATCTGCTGTGTACAGCTTCTGTGGGGTTTTCTTCATTCAGAAGCTGCTGGAAATACTTCTTCCATCTGCTTTTGATGTCCTGTGGACTGGTGGGCAGGTTTTTGCTTGCATCCCTTATGAAGGACGTCTTTCTCTCTTCCTTATCTTTCTGTCTTTGCCTTGCAATCTGATATGGCTTCTTTCTGCCATCTACTGAGTTGCTTTCCAGAAACTGGTGAAGTGTCTCTAATGCATTGCTCTTTGCTATTGCAACTCCTTTCTTAGCTTCTTTGTTAACCAACCAGTATTCCTTCCAAGCCTGGTCCATCTTTTCTATCTCCCACTTGCACTCTCTTTCTTTTGATGACTTCCTGGACTTCTGCATTCCACCAACAGTTTTCCTTATACACCTTATTTCCATACCTGTCTTGGTCACATGTCTGTTCTGTAGTCCTCACACATGCTGTTTTGAGGTGCTGCCATTCTTCTTTAACTCCACCCATTTCCTCTTCTTCTTGGGGTGCTAGAGCCCTGAGTAATTCCTTGAACTGTTCTTTCTCTCCAGTCAACTTTGAATTCCTTCCTGGTCTCTGTTGACCTCAGAGCCTTTTCTCACCACTGCTTGCTGCTGATTGTGGCAATCAGTGGCTTATGCTATGGTTAGGGTTGCTAAATTTTCATATAAAAAATTCTGGACATACATGAAATCAAAATGATTGTAGAATAGAAGTGTGAATTAACCTTCCCTCGAGGGGATTGTCATACAATATTATTGTGCTCAATCAAACATATTCTTGTGTTCTTCAATGTTAGTGACAGTGTCCCTTAATTCTGAACTGTCCAGAAAAATTCTGGACAATTGGCAACCCTAGAGTGGGCCAACTGTTTCACTGGGGGTGACTCTGCAATTGCTAATTCTACCAAGTGCCCTTTCCTTACTAGGAGGAAGTCTTCCTGAGTTGCATGTTGGCCACTCTTATATGTGATCGTGTGACTTTCTCCCTTTCTGAACCATGTTTTAGCTATTATCCAGTCATTTGCCAGACAGAAGTCCTGCTGCCCCACTCATGTGGACTCAGGCAGTCCTCATGTCCTGTTCTATCTATCCAAAGCATAAAATTTGGCAGGAACACCACAGCTTCACACAGTAAAAGTATTTATTTCTAAAAATGGACCAGATAAGTGCTTTCATGTTGTAAAACCAATGCTTCTGAAACATTGGTTTTACAACATGAAAGCACTTATCTGGTCCATTTTTACAAATAAATACTTTTATTGTGTGAAGCTGCGGTGTTCCTGCCAATTTTTATGCTTTGGATTTTCTGTGTTTATTTGGCAGTTACCTTTATCAATGGCTGGGACTTGGTTCTTGTGTTTGCCCTGTTCTGATATTTGCATTCAAGTCATCCATTATCAACATCAATTCATACCACCCTGTTTTATCTAATATGTCCTGCACCTGCTGTCTGAATGCACATTTTTCCCCACTATCACAACCATGCTGTGAGGCATAGGCTGAGATTATGAATACTGCTCTATGATTAGGCTGCAGTCTGGTTGCCATGAGTCTGTCACTAATTTTGATGATATCCCTCACTACCTTCTGAAGGCTCTCCCTCACCCCAATTTCCACACCATTTCTAGCCTGTCCTCCACCTGAGTAGTAGACACTGGATCCCAAGGCAAGTGGCTTTGCTGCACTGCCTATCCATCTTGTATCCTGGATATATAGGATGTCTAACCTCCTCCTTACCATCATAACATCCACTTCCAAGTTCTGTCCTTTCAGTGAACCTACATTGATTGCAATCCTTAGTTCAGGTTTGGCAGGTTGATTAGTTTTATGTCCAGCTTTCACTCAACAGAGCTATCCCAGGCAATGTAAGTTGGGAAACTGGACACCAGCCATCCAGTAGCTTATTGACCTAGGGCTGCTGGGAACACATTGGCCAACAGGGGCACTTACATTCCTCCAACTGTTAGCATGGGTTGTTGGCTTATGTAGGAGTAGGCCCAGTCTTGAACCCACTTAGCACCAGCAAAAACTCATGCCCATTTGGCACCATTAGTCAACATGACCAAATCACCTGGAGCCATATTTTACACCGTCAACTGGCTAGCTCTGCCATGGTGTGAAGTCTGTGATCCATGTTCTCCTATCTTGAGGATACTGTGCACCACAATAGATGCCAAAAAGAGGTGGTCTGTACAACTCTTTCTCCTATAGGGTACCGTGTATGGTCTGGTCTGTGTGTGCTGCTGCCCACAGCTCCATTCTTTGGTGAGTTTGAGATGGAAACACTCAGCATGTGTTTTTTTTGGAGGTGGGAGAAAAAAACATGCAAATTTCAAACAGGCATTGACTAGAGAAGAGGATCAAACCTTAAACCTTGTACATGGGAGACAAAGGCCTTAACAATTATGTTGAATGGTCTCATTATAAATAGAACATTTTGAACAGTTCAAACTGCTTACCAAGTACAGACCTATTATCTTCTGTGACAACTGTTTATATACATTTAACTTTATAATTAACTACATACATAAATATTGTATTTTAAACATGTACATGCAAAAACAGTTCTGACCAAGTCCAAAATAAAATGGGGATTTAAAGTGTTCAAATATAAAATTCAGACATGTATAGTGCATGAAAATCATGCCCAACCTGCACAAAGGACCCAAGCCTCACTTAGAACCCTTGTAAACCTTCCCCCGGATTCTCAAAAGTTTGTACGGAGTGCAAGATTGGTGCAGGAGCCCACATAGGCAATATGTCTGCCATGCGATCCAGAAACAGCCTGAATGGGCATGCACGATTGCTCCTGCACTAATCTTGCACGGACTAAGCCCTGGTATGCAAATCATCCCATTTGTAGGTGAAATCCATGCAAATGAGGTGATTTTGCAATCCAGGAAGCTTGCAACAGTCCGTGCAAGACTAGTGTTATCTGCAGAAATGTACTCAGTTAGTAACCGAGTACATTTCTGCAAAATCCAACACGGAGCTATGACAGCTCCAAATAAAGGTTGCATATCAATGAGGAAGCATGCCAATGGCCAAGTATAAGGCCATTGTCATTGCAAACAATACAAAAAAATTAAAAAAATCAACTTTTATTTTTTTTAGCCGATCCCGGCTGTTTAAGCATAGGGCAGTGGCGCGCAGACGGGATAAGGGGGATAATAAACATAAAATAAGCATTCTAACTAAAATCAGTATTCTGCCATGCAAGTCAATGGCAGGCAGAAGACAACCTGGCCAGTGAGTAGTGGTTGCTAAGAGGGGATGCTCAGTGTGACACATGTAACTATGCATTAGCAGGCAATCCTATGCAAATGAGGGGAAGGATAGTGAATCCCAGTTTTCCCCATCATGTGAGTCCGGTCCCAACAGTGTAAGAGTATGAATAGCTGGGTGCAAGCCTAGGAGGTAGGTGACATCATGAGGGGTGTGTATGTGTCAGGCATACTGTAAGAGGATTGGAGCCCTGTAACTCGGGTTTGCGCCTAGCTTAGCACAGCTAAGCTAGGAGGGTGTCTAAACTTGCCTAGCACTCTTTACAAAGTGTAAGTGGGTGTGCATGCCACGCACCAGATTTTACAGGAAGAAAAAAGAAGTTAAACCAGGAAAAAGCAGCACTGTGTACATTTGAGCACTCTGCACGGTGCGCACACGGGCATAAACAGAAGGGCAATGGGAAGGGAAAACAGCATTAGGAAGGTAATCAAGGAGCGTACTAGCTTAGCTTCCAGGTGAAACGTATCAGAACCAGCCAATTACACAGGCAGCAGACCAGCCCAGCCCAGAACACTACTATAAACTATGCAAACACCTACCCCTCTGGTTTTTCCCACACTCTACACCACCTGTGTAAACAAGTGGGGAACTTTTAACACTCACAACAGCAAAATGTTAGGGGCTGCAATAGCTATCACAGAACTTGTGGAAGAGGCTGTGGGTGGTGAGGATGTGAATACTGCTGAGCAACCCACAGTGAGAATCTGGAGAAGAGTGTACAGACCCAGGGAAACCTACCAAGGGCTACATGAGCTGGAGATAGTGGAGCGCTATAGGGTGGACAGGGACCTCCTACAGCAAATTGTTGAGCTGTGCCAGCCACACCTCACACACAGAACTAACAGAGAGGAACCCCTCCCAGTGGATACCAAGGTATGTCTAGGCCTAAGAATACTAGCTACAGGTACCTTCCAAATGCCAACTGGGGATATGATGGGGATTTCACAGGCATCAGCATCCAGGGTACTCCACCATTTCCTGGATGCCATGTCAGCAAATGTCGGTGAGCATGTATATTTCCCCAACACCAGTGAGGCATTGGCAAGCAATATGCGTCTCTTCCACCAAATAGCAGAATACCCTGAGGTAGTGGTGCAATAAACTGTACACACATATGCATAAAAGCATCACCCGGTGAGCAGGTTAGGGTCTACATCAACCACAACGGCTTCTGCTCCATCAACTTCCAGGTCATGAGCGATGCCCAGGGCATAATAATGAACGTGTGTGCTGGCTGCCCTGGAAGCTCTCACAATTCCCACATCTGGCATCTGACACAGCTGTACCAGAGATTTGCCAATGGGTACATCCCACACGGTCACCTAGTGGGTGATGCTGGATACGCACTGGAGCCATGGCTGATGAAACCCATCGGAAATGCACACACACACCTGAACAAGAACTCCATAATGAGGTACATGCACAAACAAGAATCATAATAGAGCGTGTATTTGGGATGCTCAAGTCATGGTTCTGGTGCCTGGACACATCCAGTGGAGCCTTGCAGTACTCGCCAACTACATGTACCCAATTTGTCCTTGTATGTGACATGCTACAAAATATAATCCTGCAGAAACAGCTGCAGCAGGAACAGCATGGGGCAGGGCCACACAGCCCCCCCCCCCACACACCATTGCCAAAGCCTGCACAAGCACAGAGTGACTCGGAGGAGGAACAACCTGAGCCTTCCCCAGTAGGCAGAAGGAGGTGTCTCCAGTATGCCCTGGCCTTGGCAAAGAGGCAATGCATAGCAAATACACTGACATGGGAGGGACCCAGGGAATAACACCTCTCTCTGGCTCTCACATACAGTAAAAGGGATGCCAAACATTACAGTACCTGTGCCTAACCATGTGTAGGGAGTGTACTATGTGCATCCAACATAGGCAGCCCTGCAGCATCACCCTCAGTACTGGGACACCCACAAGGTAAGTGACTCACACATGCCAGTTGGGGGGGGGGGTCACATACCCAACAACAGTCACAGCCAGCAGAACAGGTGTAGACAAACACAAAAAAATGCTGTACTATGGCCTCTGAATGAGGCCTATGGGTAACCTCTACCCCAGGCCTACACAGACAGACTACAGCAGGCCAGGTGGTGGGATGTCAGTTGTGAAGGCTAGGAAGTCAGAAACTAATATGTAGCCAATTAAAAGTTAAGAGCTGTAGTACACTGGTATGCCTCTAGCCAGCGATAGGTAAGACTACAGACTGAAATGGAATACCCGACATACCAGTACAATCCTAGTAAATGTGTACAAGTGTCAGGTGTGCCCCCCCCATCCTTCGTAGACATATAGTAACAGTCAGGTGTGCCCCCCAATCCTGTGTAGAAATGTAGAAATAGTCAGGTGTGCCCTCCCCTCATCCTACATAGAAATATAGTAACAGTCAGGTGTGCTTCCCCCCAATCCTGTATAGAAAGTCAGGTGCCCCCCTCCCACTATGCAGAAATGTAGCAACAGTCAATGCCAAATGATCGATGGATACCCTGCAGACACAGAATGTTACCTGTTGGTGTACAACACAAAGGTCAGCACTGCAGTACAAACTATCTGGACTTGATCCACACATGCAATACAGATGGCCATACTGGGCATGCTCACACACTTAGAGAAATGAAGGCAATGTCAGTGAACAACATATTGAAAGGTCATACCGGGCATGCTCACACACTTAAACACGTGAAGGCCATGTCTGCAAACACCAGCGGACCAGACATATCTGGCAGTTGCAGTTGTTAGTGCAGACACGCAGTGGATAGGAATACAGACGTATATGTAAGGACAACACACTATAATAAGCCAAAGGTAGACAGACATAGATGTGTGGAAGAGGGTGACCATGACAAGGAGCCATCCAGTCCTGTCCCACCCAACACACAGCCAAATGGCCCCAAACACATGAGGTGCAAATGTCACTCACTGCAGATACTCGCCACCAGTACCTGTCAGCATTACAGACTATGTGGTGCACGTGCCAGCTGTTCAACATGACTGTACAAGGAAGTAGTCATCTAGTGGCTGTATACACGTGCCTGTGACATATGACCCCATGTGTGGCTGGATGTGGTGTGTCAACCCCTAGATGAATGAGTTATGGCCCATGCACACACTGCCCTCCCCATAGCCCTACTATGACAAGCCTGCTGAGGTAATCCAATGTGAAATACGCCTTTTGGGAGAATTGTAGCCCAGTAATCTCCGTGGCACATCCCATAACTGCGTACTGCTGTAGTGTGATAAACTAGTTAGGTGGGAGTTCTAACCTCAGATTTGGCAACTGTGTGTGTGTGTGTGTGTGTGTGTGTGTGTGTGTGTGTGTGTGTGAGTGTGTGTCTGTGTGTGTGTTTGTGTGCGTGTCTGTCTGCCTCTGACTGTGTAGAGAGCAATGCTTTTTAAGCTACTCACACTCCTTACAATTCATATAACCAACTCTGGCAAGGCTGCTGATGTCACCCACCTAGAAATACACCTCTGGGAAGGTTGTAGCTCAATAATCTCCATAGCACATCCTGGAACTGCATACTGCTGTAGTGTGATAAAAGTAGTAAGGTAGGAGTTCCAACCCCAGACTTGGCAACTGTGTGTGTTTGTGTGCGCGTGTTTGTGTGTGTGTCTGTCTCTGACTGTGTAGAGAGCAATGCTTTTTAGGGTACTCACACTCCTTACAATTCATATACCTAACTTTGGAAAGGCTGCTGATGTCACCCATTTAGAAATACACCTCTGGGAAGGTTGTAGCCCAGTAATCTCCGTAGCACGTCCTATAACTGCATACTGCTGTAGTATGATAAAGTAGTTAGGTAGGAGTTCTAACCCTGGACTTTGCAAGTGTGTGTGTGTGTGTGTGTGTGTGTGTGTGTGTGTGTGTGTGTGTGTGTGTGTGTATGTCTGTGTGTGCGTTTGTGTGTGTGTCTGTCTCTGACTGTAGAGAGCAATGCTTTTTAGGGTACTCACACTCCTTACAATTCATATACTCAACTTTGGCAAGGCTGCTGATGTCACCCACCTAGAAATGCACCTTTGGGAAGGTTGAAGTCCAGTGATCTCTGTAGCGCGTCCTGCAGTACTATGATTTAGAACTGTGGTAGGGTTCCATCCCCATCCATGGCAGTTCTGGATGTTTTGTGTGTGTGTCACTGTCTGTGCAGGGAGTAATGCATTTTAGGCTAGTCACACACAGTACATTTCAAATGCCCTACTTTGGCAGTCCTGCTGATGTCATTCATTGTGAAATACACCCTTGGGGAAGGAGTTCTCTAGTAATCCCCATGGTGCATCCTATAACAGCTCCATGCTGTAGTGTGATATAGACCTATGTTAGGGGTTCTATACCCAAACATGTCAGTTGTGAATGTTATGTGTGTGTGTCACTGTCTGTGTAGGGGACAATGCATTTTAGGCTAGTCACACACCGTACATTTAAAATGCCCTACTTTGGAAATCCTGCTGATGTCATTCATTGTGAAATATACCTTTGGGGAAGGAGTACTCCCATAATGTCCATGGCACGTACTATAACTGCGTAGTGCTGTAGTGTAATACACTAGTTAGGTAGGGGTTCTACTCCCAGACATGACAGGTGTGTGTGTGTGTGTGTGTGTGTGTGTGTGTGTGTGTGTGTGTGTGTGTGTGTGTGTGTGTGTGTGTGTGTGTGTTTGTAACTCATATCCTGTGTTCATAGTTCATAGTTCATAGTTTCATACTAGGCTATCTGCCCGAGGGCATTTACAAGCCTAGCCCATAGTTTTGTGGCTTACGCCACCCCTTTAGTATGGGGAACTATACCCATTATTTTGCTGTGCCTCTGTCGAGCAGTGACACTGAGGTAATCCCTGGGGTATATCTGCGATCTCCCATCCATTGGTCAAGATTTCTCTTGAACAAGGCCAGTGAGGTGCTCTGCCTCACATATACCGGGATTTTATTCCACAGCATAGGGAGTCTTTGGGTGATGAATCTATCCCTCCTATTAATAGCCGTGTCGAGGTTTAAGTCTCCCGCCCTTGTGGCTCTGACGGATCTAGATTTTTTGAGGTGCAGCATATTCATTAAATCTGGATTTGACATGGCCTTGTATGTTAGGCAAAGGTCACCTCTGAGCAAGCGGTGTTTACTGAATAGAGCTGGAGTTCTTTCAGTCGGGCAGCATAGGACAGATGTTTGAGACCCTTTATCCTTTTGGTGAGGAACTTTTGTGGCCTCTCCAGCTGCTGCAAGTGTCGGGTCAGATACATTCCGAATGGGGCATTGTACTCAATCATTGGTCTGATGAGTGATGAGTATAGGGAGACTATGACCTCCCTTGATCTAGATGAGAATCCCTTCATGATAAGGTGGGCAATGTAGAAGGTCACCTGGGTGACTATTGTGTGTGGCCAATGCTGTGCATCGCTTGCCATGTATGTGTTCCTTAGTCCATGACATGGATGGTATCTGGGATGTGCACACCTCCCACATGCATGTACAGTGACATGTGGAACTGTACCTGGGGAGGATGGCCCATGTTGTGTACATGGATTATCATCAGTGTAGAGGTGGTTATGAGTGTGTGACAACTGTGGCCAATGTGGAGCGGGTTTTGCATATTTCTTATATGGTGGCCCTACTATATATCACAATGTCCACCATACAGGGATAACAGATGTAAAATACCCGACAGGCTGGGGTGCAAAGCCATACCCATACATGTGACATCAAGGCCAGGCAATCACAATTAGCAACCCCAGTATTACCCAGAGCACAAACTCAACCCATGTCTCATACACACACACATGCCTAGGCAACAGCCAATTTGTGGGTAGTACACTGCATATTGGGCACTGATAGTAACTATGGAGTGATAGCAGTGGACTACAGAGGGCATGTCACCCTGTCCATCTGTCCAATATGCACTTACATGCAGACAGTGCACCTCCCCCGTGTTCCCCAATGGGCACCTGCACCACCTGTGGTGCCATCACATGTGACCCACAATGGACATACCATGCCTGACAACATGCCCTGTATGGACAGATGCGAATGACACCAGGGAATGTTGTTAGCATGCTATCAATGTAGGTGCAGGCTAAACCTGCTGCCCATTACCAGATCCCACCACAGGTGGCCAAGACTGGCACATCTGATGATAATCCATGTACACAACATGGGCCATCCTCCCCAGGTACAGTTCCACATGTCACTGTACATGCATGTGGGAGGTGTGCACATCCCAGATACCATCCATGTCATGGACTAAGGAACACATACATGGCAAGCGATGCACAGCATTGGCCACACACAATAGTCACCCAGGTGACTGGATGGGGATACAGTACCCACCTGTGTGGGCAAATGCAGAAATTACAGCCCTGAGCCACAATGCAGACCATTGTCATTTGGCCTGATGCCAAGGTATACCCGTCACCTACCCTTGTAAAGCCTGCTGGCACAGTCGACCACCACACATCCGTGCAGACATGCACCCATGCATGTCAGTACTGGCACCCTGTGTGTTTGTGTGATGTTCACATCCACACTCACTACAACCCCCATAGGCATACTGGAGCATGCTGTCTGATGTCAGACACCTCCTCATACCTTTTGCCCATACAACCTCCGTATGACCTGTGCGGTGCATGTGATACCTGCACAGTGATGTGTTGTGACAATCCCACTACTAATGAGTTGTACTCCTGGCCCTGCCAAGTGTGTCAATGCGTGTGTGTGTCTGTGAGAGTGTGGCTGTGTTGACACTGGCACCTGTTCATGCGGACAGGCACATGCACGTCACCTACCATATAGCAACCGTATCCCTGTTGCAGATGTCACTCACCATCAAATATATGTTCTGAGTGTTCCACAACAGGTAACCCATGTGGTGCATCCAATAACTGCATCAAACTGTGATAGCACTACATAGTTGCCAGGGGTTTGATACCTTGTGCTTGTAGGTGTGTGACACAAACATGCTTCAGTTTTACTCTCCCACCCCTCCCTGACATGTCTTTGCCTCTGTCTGCCTCTCCCACTCCTTCTCTGGTGGATGTGGAGACTTACACCTGCTTTGCTTAGGCAGCAGCATGTGTATTTTAAGTGATGCTCATAATCAGCTGATGGCCTCAGCACGAATTGCAGCCCTCCCCTAGCTGATTGCATGTGGATCAGCTGTGGTAACATTCCCATAGCCATTTGCATGGAAACACACTCCAGTATCTGGGAACATCATAGGTTCATAGGTAGGTACTAGGCTATTGGCCCTAGGGCTTATACAAGCCTAGCCAAAAGGGTACCCTGGCTTTTGCCACCCAAGAAAATTATTTTCCTGTGCCCCTGTCAAGCAGAACCACAGAAGTGATCCCCAGGGTGAATTTCCTATTATCCATCCAATCATCAAGATTTTTCTTGAAGAGTGCTAATGAAGAGCTCTTTTTGACATAGATAGGTAGTCTGTTCCAGAGTATGGGAAGTCTTTGGGACAGGAATCTATCCCTCCAGCATGTTCTGTTTATTGTGGTGACAAGGTTTAGGTCCCTAGAGCGTGTAGCTCAGAGGGATTGGGATTTCTTTAAGTGGATCATGTCCAACAGCTCTGGGTTTGACATAGCTTTGTATGTTAGGCAGAGATCGCCTCTGAGTAGGCAATATGTGAAGGAGTAAAGCTGGAGTTTTTTGAGACAGTCTGCGTAAGGCATCTGTTTGAGGCCAGTAATACTCTTTGTGAGGTATTTTTGTGGCCTTTCCAGTTGTTGTAGATGTCTTGTGAGGTACATACCAAAAGGGGCGTTGTACTCTATAATGGGTCTAATGAGTGATGAGTAGAGGGGAACAATTACCTCTTTTTTTCTGGATGAGAAGCCTTTTGTGATGAGGTGTGCCATGTAGAAGGATTTCCTGACCACTGTGACGATGTGATTATCAAAGGAGAGACTACTGCCCACCTGTGTCCCAAGGTCTCTTATCACACTTTCGGTGTTAAGTAGACTACCACCTATGTGGTAGTTCATGGGTACAGAGTTTTTACCAAAGGGGATGACAGTGCACTTTTTGGCATTGAGCTTGAGACCATGTCTTTGACACCAGGCATCTGTCTCAGTGAGGCCTTTTTGTAGGATGTCCACATCGTTAGGAGTTTCGATTATGGCTCTTAGTTTGCAGTCATCTGCGAACTTAGTTAGCCAAAGACCTTCTGTGTTAGCCTGTACTACAGAGAAGTAGATACCAAACAGGAGAGGACCCAGGACTGAACCTGTGGTACTCCACTTGTCACTGGTCTGAAGTCTGATATGAAGTCTGCTACTTTCACTGTGTGGCTTCTGTCAGTAAGCCAGTTGGCAACCCATCTTGTGACACAGAGATTTATACCTAGTTTAGTGAGTTTATCTATAATTCCAGAGTGGGGGATGGTGTTGCACACCTTGGCGAGATCTAGATAGGCTGTGTGAACCACCTTACCCTCATCTAAGGCTTTGGTGACTACTTCCAAGAAGTCTATCAGGTTTAGGAGACATGATCTGCCTTTTACAAACCCAAACTGTGTGGGGTCCAGAGTTTGGAGATCTCCAATGTCTTTGTTTATGAGTTCCATGATGATACATTCCATGGCCTTGCAGATGAGGCTAGTCAGGTTAATGGGGCGGTAGTTCCCGGGTTCTGTTGTGGCCCACCCTTTGTAGAGTGGGATAACTGTCGCGGTGCTCCATTCAATGGGCACAAAGCCTGAGGTGAGGCTGATTGAACATGGTACTTAGGTGAGGTGCCAGTTCATTCTGTAGTTCATGTAGAAGGCAGCCTGGGATGTTGTCAGGTCCCATGGATGCTGTGTTCTTGGCTTTGGAGAGTGAGGTGAGGTTTTTACCTTTGCAGCCATGATTACAGGAACTTTGCATTCTTCCGGTATAAAGATGGGCCCTTTAGGGGGTGAGAGGAGGGTAAAGTTAGCACTGAACCTATCTGCCAGGATGTTGGCAATATCAGCTGGTTCTGTATATTTAGTGTCATTGTGCTGTAACTCAGAGCAGATCTGAGTGTTGCCATTGAGATTTTTGACATAGCTATACAATGCTTTGTGGTTGTCTTTAGAATCAGTGGCAATTTTGTTTTCATAACTAGCTTTGGAGGATTTTATGAGGGATCTCAGCTTCTTACTGAGGCTGACCAGGGAGTTCCTCCAATCATGGGATTTTACTCTTTTTTTGCAACAGTTTCTTTCTTCTGTTGTAGAGTTTGTTTATGGCAGAAGACCACCAGATTGATTTCCTTTTTTTGGAGGATAGCATCTTGGTTCTGTTAGGGATAGCACGATCCATGCACTCGTGTAAGTGCTTATAAAGTGCATTTGTGTAGGTTTCAGCAGTCATACCTCTATTGTCCATCTGCATTGGTGTCGTGAATTTTGCCACTTCTGTCTTAAGAAGCGTGAAGTTGGCTTTGGAGAAATCTTTTACAGTTGTTTTCCTAATGGGGGGTGGGAGCAGGATGTGGATGTCTAGGGTGATTAGCTTGGGGTCGGATCTGACCAACGAGCAGCTGACCTCTGGTGTGAAACACTGGTCACTCATGTTGGTGATGAACAGGTCTAGGATATTGCTGCCCCTGGTGGGGGTGTGGATAAGTTGATCCAAGGTGTTGGAATTGATGATTTCCAGAAAACATTGAGCAAAAGATTTGGTACATGAGTAGTTTTCCCAGTTAATGGTAGGGTAGTTGAAATCACCCATTATTAGAGTGTTGGGTTGTACCTTAATATTTTCCAGTGTATCAAGAAAAGAGGAGTGGGAATCCTGGGGCATGGTGGGAGGTCTGTAGCAAGCTACAATCTGGATTGTGGTTTTGCCCAGAGTTAGTTGAACTTGGATAATCTCGGATGCATTATGCTGAGTAAGTAGCTTGGAGGTGTGGATATCCTTAATGAATATGGACACGTCTCCACCTTTAGTGTTTCGGTCCGGGTTTGGTGGCTGAAAGGTGCGGTATGAATTATAGCCTGGTAATGCAGGGGTGCTCTCTGGAGCTTTGAACCAGGTCTCTGTCACTGCACAGATGTCAGTGTTCTCCATTTTAAGGAGTGCCTCGAGTGAGTGCAAATTTAGACTTCTAGCATTACCCTCAGAATTTGCTTGATTGTACCTGTTACGGTGGTAAATTTGTCATTTGAACCTTGCCTAAAAAAGGCACTATAGGGGTGGCAAGAGCCTTTGCTAGTATCTGGAATCCCAAGGGCGACAGGTGCAGGCCATCTCTGGCAAAGCAGCGTGGTCTGTCGATCATGTCATCCCAGGCAGACAGATACTTGATTCCCTTAGAATGACACCAGATGCTTAGCCAGTTGTTAAAGTCAATAATTTTGTCCTTGTACTGTGGTGTCATTCTGGGTGATGGCAGGATGCTACTCAGGGCTAGGGTCATACCAGCCTGAGCTACAAGATTGGAGAGCTCCTCCATGTCTCTTTTCATGTAGTCCAGGGAGGTACATCTCAGGTCATTCACACCAACATGGACAATGACAGAGTCATATTTGTACTTGTTGTGGAGTGACCTGAGTGTGTGCATTATGTGGCGGATCCTGGCACCTGATAGGTAGCTGACAGTAACTTTTCCTTGTTTAGCCTGGTGAGTGGAATATCAGTGTGCCTGACTATAGAGTCACCTATGACTAGAGTGTTGGGCACGCTATGCCTTATGGGCTGTAGTTGAGCGGCACACTGAGTATGTGGGCTATGTGTCATTTGGGTTGTGTTGGGGGGTGGAGGTTGCTTGCATTTCTACTTTGGAGGTCTCTGTTGTTTGGGCAGATTTGTACTGAGAGCCTCCGCAAATGTAGGTGTGTGTTTTGTGCTTCTATGTGTGTGTTTTGGTGGTGTAGGTTTTGAGGGACTATGTGATGAGTGTGGTGTGGTACAAGTGTTTACCTTCTCCTCTTGACTGTCTAGGCCAGTCTTTGGTGAAGAGAGCTTTGCTTCCAGTTTGGCTATATATGTGCATCTCTCACAGGTCATAGTGTTGGGTGGTAGGAGGAGAGGGTTATCTGTGTACATGAGGCAATTGCTGCATTGTCCCAAGATGCCCAGATTCATCAGGTAGACAGGAGAAAACACCAGGAGCTGATCTTTAGACATGCCTGAATAGGTGCTTATTTATCAAGTACTAAAAACTGTTTTCCTCTAGACAACTGAGGAAAGTTGAGTGCTGTAGTAATTTGTAACTTATTTAGTGCTTACAATGAGTTCTGAACAAGTGCTGAGATCAAAGAAACAGATGAGTGCTAATACTAAAAAGCTGGCTAGTTGCAAGGGAAATTATGAAGAACAGACTTTATGGCACCAGGAATAGTTTAACCCCAGTTAAGTGTGGGGGGGGGGGCTTAGGAGCTCACAAACAGTCCTGGACACAGCAAATCCATATCTGACCTGCCACAGGAAAGGGGGGAAGCAAGCTTAGAATTTTTTTTCCAGTAAAGTGGAAATGGAGAAAGCTGGAACAGAAGTTAATTCAACATTAAGAATCTGAGTGGGTTGGCCTTCACAAATGTTCTCTATTAGATTGAGTGAACTAATGACAATAGACTGGGAGGGGTGTCACAGATCAAATATACAGTATGGGCGGGCAACTGCAAAGCCACCAAGTATAAGAACACACAACACTAGGGAGGATGGGTGGGAAAAATTACAGTTCCTAGCTGTAGCCACTAAATGAAAGTTTTAAACAGATCAAGGAGCAGACTTGAGAATGCTTTTAACTGTAAACAGACAAAAATGCACAGAAAAGCTCGGATAGAGCGCTCACAAACAGAAAATACAACTCTCAGTATGAAAAAGCAGTTTACAGTTAAGTAATGTTAAAACAGTATAAAACAGTATATAAATGCAGTGAAACAATAAAAAAAGCTTTACAACAGTGCAGAATGTAGTAGATCAACTGTATAGCACAATTATAAGCGTTTCAGAAGTGCAGTTCAGTGAAATAAGTGTAAGAAATAACTTATCCTGCTCTTGGAATCTTAAGGAATTTCCACTTATGCAATGCAATCCAGAGCCTGACAATACAAAGCCTGACAAACATGGTGGTGTTGGCCATTTTCATTCACTGTGAGCAGGAACTAGATCTGTTGTTTGGCAAACAGCATCTCAGATGGATTGGGGATTTACCTCTAACAACATACACTGTGAAAAGAGGGCAACAAACAGGACGGGGGTGTGCCTGACCTGACTACAGACTGTAAGTGCTGCTATACTGCATTTGGAGTAATTTTGGTTTAACAGTGTTTGTGTGGATATGGCTGTCGTACATGTCTCAATACTTGCCATGTCAGTTCCATGTTTATGAGGAATCCCCATCTGCAGAATAATCTGCAGACTGGGCACTGTTGTGCCTTTGGTTTCATGTGTTACTCACAGAGCATCTATCTGTGGACTGCAGAAGGTACTGTGAGGATTGCAGTCTGCAGACGGTGAAAGTCGTGATAGTTACTGACGTCATATCCCTCATAGGACATATGTTGCAACAAACCCTGTTACAACAGTAAATATATGAGGTTATTGGCCCTGTGTATGTGCTTCCAGCCACACCACTGTCAACCTTTGTACATATGTCGTGCATGAAGTGGTGCATATGTGCTGTACACCATAATTAGTGTCATCATATCTGATAACAAGCCAGTGATATGTCAGACCGCTACACATGTTATGTACAGTAGGGGTTATATTTCATGACATAAGCTGGACATTCTGTGGATGTTTGTACAGTACTGAGGTCTGTGTAGTGATGGTGAATGTTGGCAGTGTGTGTATTGTTAATATGTACTTTAGCCTGTGTACAGACTGTGGTAGATGTCATTGTTCTAGTTCCCCTCCTATCTGATGTTATATGCTGCTCCACTGTATGGTATTGTATTGGCATACATATTTGTAGGGCCATACACACACATGTACCATACCACAGACAGCCATCAGACCAAACTGTGTAGCAGCCCAGTATATGTAGGGTCAGTCTGTGAGTGGCACATATGAGGATGGTGTAGAACAGATAGTCCATGTTCTGTAATATTATGCTAGCTTACCATATGTGGTTGTGGCTGTGTTCACATTGGTTGTGGTTATGCACTTTCACACAGTTGTATCTTACCCTGTGCTGTGACATGCCTGTTGAGCCTGCTATATATGCAGGTACATGTGCATTCTCCCATAGGAGATGAAGACCAGTGTTGAGCCAGTCTGCCTATAGCCTGCACAGTGCATTGTTACATGCCTAGCAGCTTAGTGTACTTACCCAGTGAGATGTCATGTGCAGATACTTGCCAGATGTACTGCTGCCGGGCCTCCCTTAACAGTCCTGTATGTCAGACAAAGCAATGGGATGCTGTACAGATGTATGTAAATATCTAGTGGGTAGTATGTGGCCATGGCACCCCTGTACCAGTGGACATTATGTGTCAAGCCAGACAGGGGTGTGTGAATGCATAACTTATGGTGGCAAATGTATACCAGTCATTATGTGTTATACCCATCTACCTTGCTGTCTACATCCATATTGTCAGGCATGGTAGACATGTTCATAGGCTCATAGGTAGGTACTAGGCTATTGGCCTTAGGGCCTATACAAGCCCAGCCAAAAAGGTACCCTGGCTTTTGCCACCCAAGAAAATTATTTTTCTGTGCCACTGTTGAGCAGAGCCACAGAAGTGATCCCCGGGGTGAATTTCCTATTTCCCATCCAATCATCAAGATTTTTCTTGAAGAGTGCTAATGAGGAGCTTTGTTTGATTTAGATAGGTAGTTTATTCCAGAGTATGTGAAGTCTGTGAGACAGGAATCTATCCCTCCGGCATGTTCTGTTTATTGTGGTGACAAGGTTTAGGTCCCTAGAGCATATAACTCGGAGGGATTGGGATTTCTTTAAGTGGAGCATGTCCAACAGCTCTGCATTTGACATAGCTTTGTATGTTAGGCAGAGATCACCTCTGAGTAGGCGATATGTGACAGAGTAAAGCTGGAGTTTTTTGAGACGGTCTGCATAGGGCATCTGTTTGAGGCCGGTAATCCTCTTTGTGAGGTATTTCTGCAGCCTTTCCAGTTGTTGTAGATGTCTTGTGAGGTACATACCAAAAGGGGCGTTGTACTCTATAATGGGTCTAATGAGTGATGAGTAGAGGGTTACAATGACCTCTTTTTTTCTGGATGAGAAACCTTTTGTGATGAGGTGTGCCACGTAGATGGATTTCCTGACTACTGTGGCGATGTGATTATCAAAGGAGAGACTACTGTCCACCTGTGTTCCAAGGTCTCTTATCACACTTTTGGTGTTAAGTATACTACTGCCTATGTTGTAGTTCATGGGTACAGAGTTTTTACCAAAGGCTATGACAATGCACTTTTTGGCATTGAGCTTGAGGCCATGGCTTTGACACCAGGCATTTGTCTCAGTGAGGCCCTTTTGTAGGATGTCCACATCATTAGGAGTTTCGATTATGGCTCCTAGTTTACAGTCATCTGCGAACTTCATTAGCCAAAGACCTTCTGTGTTAGCTTGTACTTCAGAGAAGCAGATACCAAACAGGAGAGGACCCTGGACTGAACCATGTGGTACTCCACTTGTCACTGGTCTGAAGTTGGATTTGGAGTCTGCTACTTTCACAGTATGGGTTCTGTCAGTAAGCCAGTTGGCAACCCATCTTATGACATAGGGATTTATACCTAGTTTAGTGAGTTTATCTATAATGCCAGAGTGGGGGATGGTATTGAAAGCCTTGGCAAGATCTAGATAGGTTATGTGAACCACCTTACCCTCGTCTACATCTTTGGTGACTGCTTCAAAGAAGTCTGTCAGGTTTAGAAGATTGATCTGCATTTTACAAACCTGAACTGGGTGGGGTCCAGAGTTTGGAGATTACCAATGTCTTTGTTTATAAGTTCCATGATGATATGTTCTATGGCCTTGCAGACCAGGCTCATCAGGCTAATGGGGCGGTAGTTCTCGGGGTCCGTGGTGGCTCCCCCCTTGTGGAGTGGGTTAACTGTCACTGTGCACCATTCAGCGGGCACAAAGCCTGAAGTGAGGCTATGATTGAACATGGTACTTAGGTGGGGTGCCAGTTTGTTCTGTAGTTCACCTAGAACGCAGCCTGGGATGTTGCCTGGTCCCATGGATGCTGTGTTCTTGGCTTTAGAGAGTGTGGTTTTTACCTGTGCAGCTGTGATTACAGGAACTTTGCATTCTTCTGGTATAGAGATGGGCCCTTTAGGCGGTGAGAGTGGGGTAAAGTTAGCACTAAATCTATCTGCCAGGATGTTGGCAATATCAGTTGGGTCTGTATATCTAGTGCCATTGTGCTGTAACTCAGAGCAGATCTGTGTTGCCATTGAGATTCTTAATATGGCTATAGAATGATTTGTGGTTGTCTTTAGAATCAGTGCCAATTTTGTTTTTGTAACTAGCTTTGGATGATTTTATCAGGGATCGCAGCTTCTTACTGAGGCTGACCAGGGAGCTCCTCCACTCATGGGATTTTACTGTTTTGCAACAATTTCTTCCTTCTGTTGTACAGTTTGTTTATGGCAGGGGACCACCAGATTGGCTTCCTTTTTTTGGAGAATAGCGTCTTGGTTCTGTTTGAAATAGCATGATCCATGCACTTGTGTAAGTGCTTATAAAGTGCAATTGTGTAGGATTCAGTAGTCGTAACTGTATTGTCCATCTGCATGTTTGTCATGAAGTTCATCACTTCTGTCTTAAGAAGCAAGAAGTTGGCTTTGGAGAAACTTTTTACCGTGGTTTCCTTAGTGGGGAGTGGGGGCAGGATGTGGATATTTAGGGTGATTAGCTTATGGTCGGATCAGACCAATGAGGCGTTGACTTCAGGTGTGGAACACCGGTCATTCATTTTGTTAATGACTAGATCTAGAATATTGTTGACCCTGGTGGGGGTGTATATAAGTTTATCCAGGTCATTGGAGTTTATGAATTTCAAAAAGCGTTGAGCGAAGGAATTGGTACATGTGTAGTTTTCCCAGTTAATGGTAGGGTAGTTGAAATTGCCCATTATTAGGGTGTTTGGTTGACCCTAATATTTTCCAGTACATCAAGAAAAGAGGAGTGGGAATCCTTTGGCATGGTGGGGGATCTGTGATGTTTTGCACTAAGGGCTTATGTGTATACCTCTGGACTGTACGGAGTGTGTCAGAATTTCCATATATATTGGCCAATATCCCTGCTGCAGTCCACAGGGGCATTACGTGCTAGCAGCGGTACTTTACAATGATGGCCTTAGGATGTCTGTCAGTAGCCAATGGCACACATGTTATAAGCAGATGTGACCTCCCACACATTCCATGTCTGTGAAGACAATCTCAATGACAGTAGCAATAGTCTACTAATATACCTGCTATACATACCTGACATCCCCTTGCACTACGACTTTGGGATTATAGGGGCTGGGGTAGGGCTACACTCCATGTCCAGGACATATGGTGGAAATATATGTAGATATACTTATCCAGATAGCCATATATATATATATGATTACACATGTGTAGCACTTCCAATTACCACTGTCATGGCAACCACCCACTATAAATCCCTACATCATGTGGGCGTGGTCCCTTTACATTTCCTGTGTGATGGACATCCTTTCTGTGTGTGGGAATCAGTGTTACAGACAGCAGGTAGTAATACCTCTTACAGGAGAACCGGCACACTCAGGGCAGCCACATATTTGTAGGAGGATCAGGAACTACAGACAGACTGTGAGTAGAGTTGTGTTATGCTTTGTATAGTAGTGGTGTTACAGGGTGTGTGTGTACATACTAGTTTACCTTGGAATGTAGTCTGTCTGCATAGCTCATGACTGTGGGCATATCCTCTCGCTGGCCAGAGGTATGCCTATCATGTTTTGTCTGTCCACCACACAGGTCCTGTGTCAGATATTACACTGGCAGTGTGTGTGTTGAATGCTATCAGTACATGGCTACATCCATTTCTGTTTCTAACCTCAATTCTCTGACTAAGGGTATGTTGCTGACTATCCTGTAACACCAGCAACTTGCTTAGTGTATGGCAACAGTTGTCCACATATGTGCCTGTGTTCCAGCCTCTGTCCTCCACCTACATACCAAGCTTTGCACATATGTCATGCTGTCCAGGGTTGTTCTGTAGTGGGCTGTGAGTATATCACACTGCCATTGCTGCCATCAGCCCACTGCTGTTGTATCCCCCACATATACGGTGGGGCTGGGGCCATATATGTGTGGGCATCACCTACACAATACATGTGTGCCCTTATGCACTCCAGAGGCCAGTGTATGTAACACTGGTATATGGCCCTGTATTATTGAGTCTGGGGGGGGGGGGGTGGGCAGCACCATAAATGACCTAGGCTGTTACGAAATGTGGGATTATCAGGGGTGAGCTTAAGGTATTTGGATGTACAGTACCATATACTTTACCTATATTTACATTACTTACATGAATTGGGTTAATGCGAGCATACTGCCTCCTGCCATACAGACTGTTCTGTTTGTTGGTG
>NC_056751.1:534452488-534462488 GCF_019279795.1 Protopterus annectens | reverse complement strand
TTCTCTGTCTAGTATTAACTATTTAGATGTCACCATATTTAAAAAAGAGGGCTCATGTTTAACTAAATTATATCGCAAGCCTTGCTACAAACCTTCTTTCTTGTTTAGAACTAGTATGCATAATCCCATGGTTTTTCAAAATATTGTGAAGGGCCAAGCAATGAGATTGTCAAGACTATCTTGCGAAGAAGAGCAATATCTTATAGAGTTGAAAGAATTTAAGTCAGCATTAATAAATAGAGGCTATAAACAAGATGAAATTGACAAAACTTACTATGATGTTAGTGAATTAAGGGCAAATAGAGCGACACCGTATTTTTCGAATAGAACTACACATACATACAAAGGTCGGTCTCGTACCAACATGCAGAGTACTAATACATCTTTTATCATTCCCTTTTCCAACAATTTTGAAGCAGTGAGACATGTCATTGAATACAATTGGAATATACTTTTAGTAGATAGTAACACTAAAAAAATAGTGGGTGATCATCCTAGATTTGTTTTTAGTAATATGCGTAATCTTAAACAGCTTCTTTGCACTAATTCACACCAACAAATTGATTCAGCTTTTGTTAGGCCTAGGATAGAGTTGGTTTATATGGGTACAAGAAAATGTGGTCGCTGCCCGCAATGTGACTCCATAGATGAGTCTAGGTTTTATAAACATCCTGTTAGTGGCAAACTATGGGAATTACGTAACAACAGTAACTGCCATTCTAAAAATGTGGTGTACATAGCACACTGTGTCATTTGTTTTGAATTTTATGTGGGAAAGACTAATAGATCTTTATGTGAAAGAATTAGAGACCATCAGTATTGCTATAACAGGAAACATGAATATAGTGCAATAGCGAAACATACTCTATTAAAAGGGGATGAACACATATTTTTGTACCAGGTTTTACACATACAACCGGTGAATCCACGACTTGGGGATATAATCAATATGACAGAACAAGCCGAATTGCTATGGATTCTCAGGCTTGGAGCACATAGGTCCATGGGACTTAATGAAACAGTCTCCATTAGACCACATTTAAAAGGTAGAAAATTACATTAGTATAAAGCAATAGTTATACATTTTTAAATATTTTTAGAGATGTCTGTACAATAGAGTACTATAGTAATTTCATTAGTGTCCTATATGGTTACTGTTTTGCACAACTGAATGTTTTTATTGAATATATATAGAAGTTCTTTATTTAAGTACTATGATTTATCAATTAATGATGTCTTTAGTCACATGGTTTTATCTTATATAAACCAGTGTATTATTGTATCTTTTATCTGATGAAGTGGATGGGTGTCCGCGAAAGCGCTCATTTCTATCAGTTTTATTAAAAAAATTTTTTGCATATTCAACTTGGTTACTGTATCGTACTGTGGAGATACCATTGGTTGCTGTGTTCTTTCCATCGCATTTTTGGGTTTTGTTTTCTATTCACATTGGGATTCTAGCGTTTTTTCATATATATATATATATATATATATATATATATATATATATGGGTCTCCTTCTAATGACCAAAACGCCGATTCGCCGACAGTGAAATCACCGACACGAAACGACCGACAACGCAGTTGACCGACACGCTCGAATCCCGACAGACGGAAGACCGACAAGGGGAATGTGTAAGCGCGACCTGGTAAGTATGCGATAGTGAGGGATTTAGGAGTAGGGAGCGGACAGGTAAGTGTGCAATACTCAGGGATGTAGGGTTAGGGTGTGTGATAGGTGAGTGTGTAGTGTCGGAGCTTGGGGTTCGGGTGTGTAAGTGAGTTAGGGTTAGGGTGCAGGTAGGGAGAGTGTGCGGTAGTGTCGGAGCTTGGGGGTCGGGGTGTGTAAGTGAGTTAGGGTTAGGGTGCAGGTAGGGAGAGTGTGCGGTAGTGTCGGAGCTTGGGGTTCGGGGTGTGTAAGTGAGTTAGGGTTAGGGTGCGGGTTAGATGAGTGTGTGATAGTGTCGGACCTTAGGGTTAGGGTTTGGGTTAGGGCTAGTGGATATGTGTTGTAGTGTACTGTGTTGTTTACGTGTAGTGTGTCGGTGTTATGGTGTTCGGTGTTTCGCGTTGTCGGGTTTGTGTGTTGTCGGGTTTCTGGCTTCGGTGATTTCACTGTCGGCGAATCGGCGTTTCGGTCATTAGAAGTAGACCCATATATATATATATATATATATATATATATATATATAAGTCATTATATATGTAAAACCACTATAAATATATATATATATATATATATATATATATATATACATATACACATATGAACATATTTATATATCTATATACAATTGATGTTATATGATTATTTGTGAGTCATACATATATACACATATAGCTGTCTATCTGTCTACATTTACAGATATATATCTGCCCATATGTCCATGCATGTTCAGCTCATATTTTTGGCCTGTACCTCATTCTCTTGGCAATTGACATGGATGGTCTCAGGATTGAAGTCAGTAACTAGTGCCAACACTTTTGTGTTTTAGACTTCATCTCCTTCAAAATATGTGTTCTAATACATATAACTGTGTAACTAGCAATGTTTTAAGTGTATTAGAGCAGTATTTGACATATATCCCTATTTTTACCCACATTTTGGCACACTTTGTCCAGAATTCTTGCATTAAGAGGTTGTGTGGTATGATATTACTACATTTTCTGTACTGTTGACTGATTGTGCTGGATGATATGTTTGTGAAAATATCAGGGTTATGTATATCTGCCATGGCTTAGTGATAAATTACTTTGTGTGTGGTGCGCAGGGTCCTGGGTTCGAGACTTGCAGAGACTGGTTATTTTGTTGTTGGGCAGAACAACGGCTGTTGGATGCAGAGTGATTAAGGCAGTTTAAAGCATTTGTAAGCGGGTTTGCGTGGAGCTAAGCACTGCTAACTTCCGGTTACAGTGTCTTACACTCAGTCAGCTTCTAAATTGCTTAACCTGTGTAGGCATTGCTTACCCCTGTGCAAACAGGCTTAAATCTGCTTACTGCTGCTTAAAAGTGCTTACTGCGTCTTACCCCATGCTAATTTCTTTAAAAGAAAAGAAAAAATGGTTGATAGAAAAGTGGTGAAAAAGGGGCACAAACAGGGAAAGACAGTAGGGAAAATAGCTAGGGATGTGCAGGAAGGGTGTAGGGAATGTCCATAGCTGCCCATTTCTTCTACAGCAACAGCTGTGCATATATACTAAATTTGGAGGAAGATTTGGACATTCAAATCCCTGGGAGAGTAGTGAGGACAACATAAATTTGTTGTGATGCCAATTAGAACAGATTACATGTGTCCAGTGGACATGTGTGCAAAATGGACAGCTATGTATGGGGTGAGTTTTTTGTGGGAACAGATTACCCTTTTTTTTTTTTCCATGTGAGAGTGAGATGTTGGGAATGGGTAGTAGGTATATTTGTGGAGGTAGGTTGGGTAGGTTAAAAGACAAGACACATACAGGGGTGGTATATGACAGATGTGGGGCATAAACATCTTGATGGGGAGGGGTGTTGGGATATCAGAAGCCCACAAGTCCCCTAACAGTGGAACTGAGGTCCCCACCCATAGGCAGTCACCACTGCACCTTCACAGCCCCAAGGTGGCTGTGCTGGAGGTTGAGCAGCAGAGCTAGGCTGACTAATCACAAAACATGGCCCTCAAGCTGGCGTAGAAGATCACCAACCTGGGTGCTGATTGCTCTATGCACCACAACCCTGACCTGGTGACAGGTGCCTGTCAGCGCCCACTCCTGGGGGGCGAGCCCCATCCCCTGAGGGTGGTTCCACCCAAAGGTGGTGCAGGACCAATGGACAGGGAAGTGTGGAGTTGGGCCCCAGACATGCTGGTGCCCAGTGCCTCGGTCAATTTTGGTGGGACAGGTGGGTCCGGTGGGACCGGCCTTCCCAAGTGTGCTTTAGTGTTTAGATTTCAACATCATATATGGGTTAGTAATAGTCAACACATTTCAGGGTTAGGTATAACAGCATGCATAGATATTCCCATTAACCCAGACACCAGATACGGAACAGTTGCATAGCAAACAGAACACATGCATATATGGCACTACAGTGATAATAAGAACAGCATGCAGGTATGTTGATGACACCATGCCAACAATGTTGGAATTCAATATGGCACATGCAAGGGAACCATTAGAATATTTATCAAATGATTGGCCATTATCAGAGTCAGTACATCCAGTTGGGGTGGGTATGTTGATTATTGTTGAAGATAAGGTGGGGGGAGAGAAAGATGTCAATTAACAAGTAGTATATTCCTGTACTCCACATTACTTTCCTAGTCAGTGCTGTTATCTTTACCTTACAAGTCTTACTACACTACCCTATAGACATATATTGGACACTGATATGGCTGTCAACATCATTACACATGAACCGGTTTTACCTGCAGTATACACCTCTTACCTGTTATACCTGTGGAGGGAATGTTTGTTAACACTGACTGTTTGCACACATATGGCCGGATTCTGGGTTGATGTTTTGCACTATGCTATCCAACTTTTTCTGCGCAGACTCTGGCCATGTGTTGACCACATGCTGGTATGCCTGGACATATCCACAATATTGCCCTCTTCCACTTTTAGTGACCTGACACACACATATACATGCTTTCCTACACAGTTACATTATGTAGCACAGTGTGGGCAACAGTGTCCAGTGATACTTTATTACTCAGAGAAACTGCAACACTCACAATCCCCTACAATACCAGGGTGGACGGTACCAGTACAGGTTATATTGGTCTGTATTTCACAGCACAGTGTTCATATCCAATATACCTGTGGGAGCAATGTTTGTTAGCGCTACCTGACTGTTGCCACACAAGGTTCCAGATTACACATTAGTATTATGCACAGACATCTCACTCTGTTACTGTACACACACTGACCACAGCTTAACAGTTTGGGGTGTAAATGGGACATACATGGCTTCTTAGTCACATAAGGTATTGGGGAGTTGCTAGTGTGCCAGGTTTGTTGTCATAGATGTGTGTCAATCAGTTGTATTTCTTGTTTGCTGCCTATACATCTGGGATCATCCCACTGATTTTCCAGGGGGGCAGGGTGATAGGAATTAGATATGGGCCACTTTAATAGACAGTCTGGACATATCTGTACAGCTGTGGTGTATAATTCTGTATGCAGACTACTACCACTGGCAGGATTCAAACCGTGGCTGTGTGTGCTAATAAAACAACAGTTCACATGTCAAGTTGCATGTGCTATTCGGGTTTTCTTGTCTGCATTTCCCGTTTACTGTCTATGTGTCTCTCAGTTGTACTAAATGGCCTCTGGGGATTACACCTGTCATATACAGGCATTCCTACACATTCATGTTATGGTGCATTGTGTGGGTAAAAGTGCTTAATACTATAGTACTATTACATGATTGCAAATCTACATTGCCATATGATACCAGATTATACAGGTACAGTCAGCAGACAGACCTGTTTTGTCAGGGTATTTTTTGCCATTACTTACAATATGAGACTCTTCCTGCCATATTCTCTAGTGTATGCAGTACTTGCCTTGAACAATACAGGTTTTATACTCGCAATTACTTTACTACTACTTTTATTTTTATTTCCTATGACAGTAAAAGCATGAGTATTACTGACCTGCCTCATGTCGCAACCACGCCAAGCAGCAGATGTGGGCCTCCTGGTTCGCGGCCCACTCCATTGCAGCTGTGGGGGACATAAGAGGAATGTTTAGCCATACCTATGCATGATATACCTGAGCTGGCAATTATTACACAGGTAGTGGACTGATACTTACACATGGCTGGGACATCCACTGATGCTCTAGCATCTTGGAGCCACTGCTCCAAGAGGTCCCCCTTCCGCCACTTTAGTTTGGCATAGTGGTGCCTGACCTGCTCACCAGTTCTGGGTATGCCAGTGGCACTGGTGAAGTCATGGGCAAGATGGTCCCAAGCCTCTGCCTTATATCGGTAGCCCTGGTACTGGCCCTGAAGCAGTCTGTGTGCATGGTCTTTAACTAGGAGTCCAGCCATGACCTTGGACTCCTGCATGCACCAGCGCTGCACCCGGAAGCACACTCCTTCTCTCCTTACTGCCATAGTGCCTGCAAGGGGAAGCTACAACCAGTTATGAGCTGTATTCCCACCTCTTGGGTTTAAGTAGGGATGATTTCCCACACTTTGCTGTGATTGGCTGGTTTTGAAAAGGCTAAGCTATGGGCAAGCCTGCTTACCTAAGGCTGGCATTGTTTAAAGAGGTATACCACTGGCCACAAAGACTTAGCTGGTGTACACATTGCTCACACCTCCTATGCTGGCCTGTGCAATGCCTGGTGTTGCCTACAGTTGACATTCATTATAATGCCTTTTTGGCATTGTGTTATTATTCATTACACCTTATATGGATGCCTTGTATCCCTGATTGATGTGTACGTACACTCTTTGGTGTCCTTGTGTTTTATTGGGGACTTCAACACTCTATTACAAGTACACATCACTTCTGGGCTTACTGCTGTACTCCAGTTCACACATTTATGTTATGTAGATGGTTATGGCACATATGACTGTATACTGATGCCTTTCACAGGTTCAGTTTGGTTATACTATGGTGAGGACATGTTTACTACTTCCTCATTCTTCTGTACTTCTGTGATGGCTTGGTTGATAGCTACTGGGACTATGGTGTATAGGGTCCTGGGTACAAGATCTGCATGGCTGTTTATTTTGTTGCTGGGCAGAACAAGGCCCATTGGATACAGAGTGATTAAGGCACTTGTAAGCGGATTTGCACGGAGGTAAGCACTGCTAACTTCCAGTCACAGTTTCTTACACCCAGTTCGCTTCTCCTTTGCTTAATCTGTGTAGGCAGTGCTTACACACTTACTAGTGCTTACTACTGCTTATCTGTGCTTACACCTGCTTACTACTGCCTTATTCATTATGATACTGACTCTTCACATGTGCATTTCCTGCAGTACTCCAGTTCATAAATATATGTTAGTTAGTGGGTTTTGCAATACAAATATTGGTTATACCATGCTTTGCCATGTAAAATAGACTGTGCTGCAGTGGGACTCAAACTGGGAATGCCTGCTCATTAGGTGAATGCTCTGCCCACTAGACTATTGCTGTGCTGCTTCATTTGCATATATCTTCCTTGTTATCCTCTTCAGCCTTTTAAGCTGCTTTAACCATAGCTAAGGAATGGGCACACCCGCGCACCTACGGTTAGCTGCACTTGGAGTTTTAAAAAAAATAAAGGGGTTTCTTCTTTTGATTTTTATGTCCTGTTGCTGTAGTACACATGGGGGACTGTTGGTGGGGATATGCAGACACCTATGAGTGATCTCGCTCATGTATTTCCACTTTGTGCTATTCTACATTGCAGGGGTGTGTTTATTCTGAGAGCTCTACTCTCAGACATGCCCCCTGCACTTGTACACGCTCCATGTAAGCCTAGGAGGTCAGGCAGCGCACCTTCATTAATATGAATGGTGCACTGCCTTCCTCCTCCTACACAGGCGCTTCCGTGCAGGACTAGCTTAGTCCTGCATGAAAGGTTAGTGAATCCAGGGGATTGTATTCACAAAACTCCTTCTTCTTTAAGGGCATAATCCCGACTTTGCTAATAGTTCAGAATCCATTTTCATATGAAGCATTCTGAATGTGCTTCTTGATTGCCACTCATCCACTCTGAAAGTTCTTCCTTTCAAGAGATATTGGTTTAATTTTGGGGTAGCTGCATTTTGAAGAGCAAATAATAATGTCAAGAGATGTCTTAGCTGTCTCCTTTATGCAGCCTTCTTTTCACAACACTCATCTTGGTCACTATCGGTTTGTTTGGCAGCAGGTGCAGAGGATTAAGGCTGCGAGCTGTAGTTCCTGTGGTAAAGGGTTTGATTCCCTCAGCACTTGTTTGCCTACTCTGTGACCTTAAGCAGGTCACTTAACCAGACATTGCTCCAGGTTCACCCATGAAAAGGGACTATGTGTCCAGTGAGTTAACAAATAGCTGTTGTTATTATTATTATTATTTTTTTATTATTATTATCCCTTAGAAGTTCAACATCAGTTGAAGTGGCCAAACAGTATATCTCTCCCCATCTTATATATCCCAAGGTATAAATACAACTGCCTCACCCTTCTTCCAGTTCTGCAGTGTGCACGCATTCATTTTCTTTGCCATGGTCTGCTATCACAGACTCCATTCATAATCACCAAATTAGTATCGGTGTCACTTGATTTTTCATCACTACAGACTTACCTGTGATGTCCTTTGTTACTACCCTCTGTTTGGTGACAGTCTCTCACAGACTGCTTATTGTCTTCTGAGAGACAAACTCTCTGGGTGGCCCCAATTTTCTGCATTTCCTACAGTCACTTAGATCATCCTCTTCAAACAAATTGTCCAGTCATCTGCAGTACTGTCAAAGGTATCAGTCTTATATAGCCGGTCATTTTATTTGTGATTTAACTTTGCTGCTTTTATAGTGTTTTTTCTTATTTGTGAAACAACAGTAAGCAAATCTAGGCCAGCAGATATGAGTTTCTGCCACATTTGTTTAATGTCTCACCATGCCCAGCTCTCCCTTTTTGTCCATGTCTGCCAAATTATGCACATGACCTTCACCCCAACCATAGTTCAGATTCATGGATAGTGTTTCTCTACATCAGCACAGCAGTCTGCTCTCCTTTAGAATGTGAGATCTGTGAAGTCTTTTTTACATCCCTTTATTCAAGTTCCCAAATACCAAAAGATATGTCAGTACATCGTTTAGGCTAGTCAGAAAAGGGCAAAGTTCAGATAACTTTCTCAGTGCAGCCACAAAAGGCAATAAGATCTCTCCATCCATTTGATTCCTCTTGTGAAATAGAAAACAGTCTGCGGTCATCAATGATTTAGGTGCCCATTTCTCCATAATTTTAATTAATTCATTGAAGGTGAAATTTGCTGGCTACTCTACTCATGTTGATTAGGTTTTTCAACAAGCCATATGCCTTTATTTTAGGAATAATGATTTTCTTTTTTTTTTCAAAACAGGTTTATTGTTTTAACATATAAGAGAAATATCATAACAATTTTATACAAGTAATTAAAAATAGGTATTTTTATAATATTCAACAAAACAACTAAAGTATTTACAAAGACATCCACTACAATCAGATCAATTAATTAAACTAAAATACCATGCTATTGAAATTAAAATTTTTTTAACAAATTTTGTAAATTGTCCCATACAATAAAATAAGATGTTTTTCTATTTGTTCTAGTCCTAATTGTGTTTATTTCCATATGGCACACTATATTCATAACATCTTTAAATTCATTGAACGAAGGAGGTGTATCTGAAATCCAATTTCTAGTTATTATTTTCCTAGCCACTGCTAGAATAGACCATAACAAGGGAAGCTTAACCTTTTAACACTTTGAGGTACAGGTGTGTTGAATAATATAAGAGATTTAGAAATAATGAAATTATCTGTAAAAAGAGCCTGCAAAAATTCATTAATTGACTTCCAGTTTTCTTTCAATTTTATACAGTCATAAAACATATGAGCCCAGTCAGCATTAATTTCTACATTACATCTCTTACATAGATTATCTTTATTATTTATTTTATTCATCATCAAAGGTGTATAAAAAGATCTATGTAAAAATTTCCATGTATAAAGTCTCCAGACAATGGAAGACATAGTTCTATAAGCAGATTCCAATATATATTGTTTATCTTGTTGATTTGGTGGGTCCCCATTAATAGAAGTGAAATAATTCCAGTATGAATCTACACTGTAAAAAGTTTCTTGTCTGATAACTTTATGTATGTATGAAAGTTTATCTTTATCAGAAACTTTATGTTGTAAATTTAATATCAAGTAATCAATCAGTGTTGGAATAGATTCTTTTACAGTTATAGACATTAAATCTATTTTATTAATGAGATGTTGTCTAAAGGTCTGAACCTCTAACCAGCAAGTTTCTCTTAGATCAAATTCTTGTTT